>NW_028164603.1:237500-255000 GCF_964263955.1 Coregonus lavaretus
AGGTCATCTGATGCAACACTGGGGCCCCACAGGGGTGCGTGCTCAGCCCCCTCTTGTACTCCCTGTTCATCCATGACTGCGTGGCCAAGCACGCCTCCAACTTAATCATCAAGTTTGTGGACGACACAACAGTAGTAGGCTTGATTACCAACAATGACGAGACCGCCTACAGGGAGGAGGTGAGTTCTCTGGGAGTGTGGTGCCAGGAAAATAACCTCTCACTCAACATCAACAAAACAAAGGAGATGATCGTGGACTTCAGGAAACAGAAGAGGGTGCACCCCCCTATCCACATCGACGGGACCGCAGTGGAGAAGGTGGAAAGCTTCAAGTTCCTTGGCGTACACGTCACCGACAAACTGAAATGGTCCACCCACGCAGACAGTGTGGTGAAGAAGGTGAAACAGAACCTCTTCAACCTCAGGAGGCTGAAGAAATTCATATTGGCACCTAAAACCCTCACACATTTTTACAGATGCACAATTGAGAGCATCCTGTCGGGCTGTATCACCGCCTGGTACGGCAACTGCACTGCCCGCAACCGCAGGGCTCTCCAGAGGGTGGTGCGGTCTGCCGAACGCATTATTGGGGGCAAACTACCCGCCCTCCAAGACACATACAGCACCCGATGTCACAGGAAGGCCAAAAAGATAATCAAAGACATCAACCACCCGAGCCACTGCCTGTTCACCCCGCTATCATCCAGAAGGCGAGGTCAGTACAGGTGCATCAAAGCTGGGACCGAGAGAATGAAAAACAGCTTCTATCTCAAGGCCATCAGACTGTTAAATAGCCATCACTAGCACATTAGAGGCTGGTGCTGCCTATTGAAATCACTGGCCACTTTAAGAAATGGAACACTAGTCACTTAAAAATGTTTACATATCTTGCACTACTCATCTCATATGTATATACTGTATTCTATAATATTCTACTGTATCATAGTCCATGCCGCTCTGTCATTGCTTGTCCATATATGTATATTTTCTTAAATTCCATTCCTTACTAGTTTTGTGTGTATTAAAGTTGAAGTCGGAAGTTTACATACACCTTAGCCAAATACATTTAAAATCAGTCTTTCACAATTCCTGACATTTAATCCTAGTAAAAATTCGCTGTCTTAGGTAAGTTAGGATCACCACTTTATTTTAAGAATGTGAAATGTCAGAATAATAGTAGAGTGAATGATTTATTTCAGCTTTTATTTATTTCATCACATTCCCAGTGGGTCAGAAGTTTACATACACTCAATTAGTATTTGGTAGCATTGCCTTTAAATTGTTTAACTTGGGTCAAACGTTTCGGGTAGCCTTCCACAAGCTCCCCACAACAAGTTGGGTGAATTTTGGCCCATTCCTCTTGACAGAGCTGGTGTAACTGAGTCAGGTTTGTAGGCCTCCTTGTCTGTCTGTAAACAATTGTTGGAAAAATTACTTGTGTCATGCACAAAGTAGATGTCCTAACCGACTTGTAAAACTATAGTTTGTGCACAAGCATTTCGCTACACCCGCTATAACATCTGCTAAACACGTGTATGTGACAAATACAATTTGATTTGATTTGATTTGATTTTGATTTGAGCTGTTCTTGCCATAATATGGACTTGGTCTTTTACCAAATAGGGCTATCTTCTGTATACCACCCCTACCTTGTCACAACACAACTGATTGGCTCAAACTCATTAAGAAGGAAAGAAATTCCACAAATTAACTTTTAAGAAGGTATGCCTGTTAATGAGTAGGTGTTTCCAAACTAATGAGTAGGTGTGTCCAAACGTTTGACTGGACCTTGGATTTAACAGAGTTTAAGAGTTCATCTATGTTGGCCCCATCCATATTCTCCTCAGTTTCCAGGAAATCTCCGCCTATCCATGCGAGCCTATGGGGTCCCCTGGGGAGCAGAATTACCAGTACACCCATTGGTCAAACTTCTAACAGACAAACGCTCCTCAAAAAGAGTTGTTTCTGATATCTATAGTTCTATTATAGTCGCACAAAAACCATTAATTCTATCCACTGTATTGGAAAAAAGATTTTACACTTTCCGACAGACAAATAAATTGGGAGACAGTATGGAAAAATATATTGGATAATCTAAAAACCAAATCACCAATTAATTAATTTGAAAACTTCCTATAGAACCTATCAAAAAAGACATCACATGGGTATTAGTCCATCGCCATTATGTGAGTTCTGTACCACAGGGGACCTTTGGAAATGGAAATGCCTTGGGCGGTTGAATTCTGGGGGAAAGTCAACGATGTCATCTCTGTACTTTACATTTTAGTCATTTAGCTTCTTATCCAGAGCGACTTATAGTTAGTGAGTGTATACATTATTTATTTATTTTTTCATACTGGCCCCCCGTGGGAAGGTGGATTCCACCTCATCAGTTACCAACAATGGCTGGTCACGTTTAAGGAACATGGAGCTCTCCACGGCCAGGAACGACAGGGCCAAGGTGTCCACTCTGGACAAGTCAATGGGCCTTAACGTGTATCAATAATCTGAAACTATTTTTGAGGCTATATGATGTATTGTTCAGTAGATTTACTATGCAATATTTATTTGTTTTTATCTGATGATTGATTTTACATGCTATCAGATTGCCGGTGGGGGGGACCTTTAAAATATATTTATAAATGTTTTCTATGAATTAATAACTTGATGTGAAGAAAAAAAAAAGAGGAATGTCTCTATTTTAACAAACCTAACGGAATGGTCAATCTAAGCGCTGGGTGGTTCAGGGGTGTGTCAGAAATATTTGTGCTATTTTCACAAGCACAATTATCGGCACAGATGCTGGCATTGGCGTGAAAGGACTGGGTTTTGATGAATAAACAAGTTGTGGGTGTGTCGAGGCTTGGCCCCTCACTGGCCAATCAGAACGTGCTCCATGGCTTAATACAGAGCATTAGGAAAGTCTTCAGACCCCTTGACTTTTTCTACATTTTGTTATGTTACAGCCTTATTCTAAAATGGATATAACAAATAATAATCCTCATCAATCTACATACAATACCCCATAATGACAAAGCAAAAACAGGTTTTTATATATATATATACAAAACTGAAATATCACATTTACTTATAGTGCCTTGCAAAAGTATTCATCCCCTTGGCGTTTTTCCTATTTTGTTGCATTACAACCTGTAATTTAAATGGATTTTTATTTGGATTTCATGTAATGGACATACACAAAATAGTCCAAATTGGTAAAAAAATAACTTGTTTCAAAAGAATGCTCAAAAAATATATAACGGAAAAGTGGTCATGCATATGTATTCACCCCCTTTGCTATGAAGCCCCTAAATAAGATCTGGTGCAACCAATTACCTTCAGAAGTCAAAAAAAGTATTTAGTCAGCCACCAATTGTGCAAGTTCTCCCACTTAAAAAGATGAGAGAGGCCTGTAATTTTCATCATAGGTACACGTCAACTATGACAGACAAATTGAGATTTTATTTCTCCAGAAAATCACATTGTAGGATTTTTAATGAATTTATTTGCAAATTATGGTGGAAAATAAGTATTTGGGCACCTACAAACAAGCAAGATTTCTGGCTCTCACAGATCTGTAACTTCTTCTTTAAGAGGCTCCTCTGTCCTCCACTCGTTACCTGTATTAATGGCACCTGTTTGAACTTGTTATCAGTATAAAAGACACCTGTCCACAACCTCAAACAGTCACACTCCAAACTCCACTATGGCCAAGACCAAAGAGCTGTCAAAGGACACCAGAAACAAAATTGTAGACCTGCACCAGGCTGGGAAGACTGAATCTGCAATAGGTAAGCAGCTTGGTTTGAAGAAATCAACTGTGGGAGCAATTATTAGGAAATGGAAGACATACAAGACCACTGATAATCTCCCTCGATCTGGGGCTCCACGCAAGATCTCACCCCGTGGGGTCAAAATGATCACAAGAACGGTGAGCAAAAATCCCAGAACCACACGGGGGGACCTAGTGAATGACCTGCAGAGAGCTGGGACCAAAGTAACAAAGCCTACCATCAGTAACACACTACGCCGCCAGGGACTCAAATCCTGCAGTGCCAGACGTGTCCCCCTGCTTAAGCCAGTACATGTCCAGGCCCGTCTGAAGTTTGCTAGATTGCATTTGGATGATCCAGAAGAGGATTGGGAGAATGTCATATGGTCAGATGAAACCAAAATATAACTTTTTGGTAAAAACTCAACTCGTCGTGTTTGGAGGACAAAGAATGCTGAGTTGCATCCAAAGAACACCATACCTACTGTGAAGCATGGGGGTGGAAACATCATGCTTTGGGGCTGTTTTTCTGCAAAGGGACCAGGACGACTGATCCGTGTAAAGGAAAGAATGAATGGGGCCATGTATCGTGAGACTTTGAGTGAAAACCTCCTTCCATCAGCAAGGGCATTGAAGATGAAACGTGGCTGGGTCTTTCAGCATGACAATGATCCCAAACACACCGCCCGGGCAATGAAGGAGTGGCTTCGTAAGAAGCATTTCAAGGTCCTGGAGTGGCCTAGCCAGTCTCCAGATCTCAACCCCATAGAAAATCTTTGGAGGGAGTTGAAAGTCCGTGTTGCCCAGCGACAGCCCCAAAACATCACTGCTCTAGAGGAGATCTGCATGGAGGAATGGGCCAAAATACCAGCAACAGTGTGTGAAAACCTAGTGAAGACTTACAGAAAACGTTTGACCTGTGTCATTGCCAACAAAGGGTATATAACAAAGTATTGAGAAACTTTTGTTATTGACCAAATACTTATTTTCCACCATAATTTGCAAATAAATTCATTAAAAATCCTACAATGTGATTTTCTGGATTTTTCTTTCTCATTTTGTCTGTCATAGTTGACGTGTACCTATGATGAAAATTACAGGCCTCTCTCATCTTTTTAAGTGGGAGAACTTGCACAATTGGTGGCTGACTAAATACTTTTTCCCCCCACTGTATATACACCTGTTCTGAAAGGTCCCAGAGTCTGCAACATCACTAAGCAAGGGGCACCACCAAGCAAGCGGCACCATGAAGACCAAGGAGCTCTCCAAACAGGTCAGGGTTGGGTTCTAAAAAAATATCAGAAACTTTGAACATCCGACGGAGCACCATTAAATTCATTATTAAAAAATGGAAAGAATATGGCACCACAACAAACCTGCCAAGAGAGTGCCGCCCACCAAAACTCACGGACCAGGCAAGGAGGGCATTAATCAGAGAGGCAACAAAGAGACCAAAGATAACCCTGAAGGAGCTGCAAAGCTCCACTGCGGAGATTGGAGTATCTGTCCATAGGACCACTTTAAGCCGTACACTCCATAGAGCTGGGCTTTACGGAAGAGTGGCCAGAAAAAAGCTATAGTTATGCGCACTCAAGTTTTCTGTTTTTTTTGGTCTTATTTCTTGTTTGTTTCACAATAAAAAATATTTTGCATCTTCAAAGTGGTAGGCATGTTGTGTAAATCAAATGATACAAACCCCCCAAAAATCACAATTTTTATTCCAGGTTGTAAGGCAACAAAATAGGAAAAATGCCAAGCAGGTTGAGTACTTTCGCAAGCCTCTGTAAGTATTCTGACCCTTTACTCAGTACTTTGTTGAAGCACCTTAGGCAGCGATTACAGCCTTACATCTTCTTGGGTATGATGCTACAAGCTTGGCACACCTGTATTTGGGGAGTTTCTCCCATTCTTCTCTGCAGATCCTCTCAAGCTCTGTCAGGTTGGATGGGGAGTGTTGCTGCACAGCTATTTTCAGGTCTCTCCAGAGATGTTTGATCGGGTTCAAGTCCGGCCTCTGGCTGGGCCACTCAAGGACATTCAGAAACTTGTCCCGAAGCCACTCCTGCGTTGTCTTGCCTGTGTGCTTAGGGTCGTTGTCCTGTTAGAAGGTGAACCTTCACCCCCAGTCTGAGGTCCTGAGCACTCTGGAGCAGGTTTTCATCAAGGATCTCTCTGTATTTTGCTCTGTTCATCTTTCCCGCAATCCTGACTAGTCTCCTAGTCCCTACCGCTGAAAGACATCCCCATAGCATGATGCCATCCCCATGCTTCACTGTAGGGATGGTGCCAGGTTTCCTCCAGACATGGCGCTTGGCATTCAGGCCAAAGAGTTCAATCTTGGTTTCATCAGACCAGAGAATCTTGTTTCTCCTGGTATGAGAGTCCTTAAGGTGCCTTTTGGCAAACTCCATGCGGGTTGTCATGTGTCTTTTACTGGGGAGTGGCTTCCGTCTGGCCACTCTCCCATAAAGTCCAGATTGGTGAAGTGCTGTAGAGACTGTTGTCCTTCTGGCAGGTTCTCCCATCTCAGCCAAGGAACTCTGTAGTTCTGTCAGAGTGGTCATTGGGTTCTTGGTCACCTCCCTGACCAAGGTCCTTCTTGCCCAGTTGCTGAGTTTGGGTGGATTGCCAGCTCTAGGCAGTCTGGGTAGTTCCATATTTCTTTTTAATTTCCCGATGATGGAGACCACTGGGCTCTTGGAAACTTTCAACACTCTAGAAATTGTTTTATACCCTTCCTCAGATACACGCCTCATCACAATTATATCTCAGAGATCTACAGAGCGTTCCTTGGACTTCATGGTATAGTTTCTGCTCTGACATGTTGACCTTATACAGACAGGTGTTTCTAAATCATGTCCAAACAATTGAATTGGCCACAAGTTGTAGTGACATCTCAAGGATGATCAAAGGAAATTGGATTCACCTGAGCTCAATTTGGAGTTGCAGAGCAAAGAGGTGTGAATACTTATGCAAATGAGATATTTCTGTATTTCATTTTCAATAACATGTTTTCACTGTTTCATTATGGGGTATTGTGTGTAGATGGGTGAGAAAAAGATATATGTAATCAATTTTGAATTGAGGCTGGAACACAACAACATGTGGAATAAGTCCAGGGGTGTGAATACTTTCTGAAGGCGTACATTAATAAATGGGACATTTCATTTAGAAATGGATCTATGCTTTATCTGAAATCTATTCTTCATGTCCATGTTGCTTGTTGCCCATCACTGCTCCAGTGTATCATACCCCATCTGGTTGCCAGCAACATTGCCTGGGAATATTGCCTCAACAAATTGCCAGTGTATCATGGCCTTTAGGGTTAGTACTTTTAAGGTTCTCAAGCAAGGTTAGGGGTCAGAGGTCAGTACACCTTTAGCGTGCTCAAGGAGGGATAGGGTTAGGGCAGTGTTTTCCAAACTCGGTCCTGGGGACCCCAAGGGGTGCACGTTTTGTTTTTTGACCTAGCACTACACAGCTGATTCAAATAATAAAAGCTGGATGATGAGTTGATTCTTTGAATCAGCTGTGTAGTGCTAGGGCAAAAAACAAATCGTGCACCCCAGGACCGAGTTTTGGAAACCCTGGGTTAGGGTTAAAGGTCAGAGGTCAGTACCTTTAGCGTACTCCAGCAGAGTTAGGGTTAGGGTTAGTGTTGGAGGTCAGAGGTCAGTCCCTTTAGTGTACTCCAGCAGGGTTAGGGGTCAGAGGTCAGTACCTTTAGTGTACTCCAGCAGGGTTAAAGGTCAGAGGTCAGTCCCTTTAGTGTACTCCAGCAGGGTTAAAGGTCAGAGGTCAGTACCTTTAGCATACTCCAGCAGGTCTCGCTGTACCGAGGTGTTCCAATAGGGGGCGCTCTCATAGACATAGAAGCCAATCACAGGAGAGTAGGAGGAGAAGTAGCGCTGCTGGGCGCGAGCGTACAACAACGTCCCTGTATCCATAGCAACCAGAGAACTGGGCTCCGATCCCTGGCTCACCTGCAACACAAATGATATTATATATTATATATATTCTTAATAACTGTTGGGGGTTAGAGTTAGTAGAATTCTTAACGTTAGTAGTCAGTGGAGTCAGTAGCGTTAGTAGTCAGTAGAGTCAGTAGCGTTAGTAAAGTCATTAGTCAGTGTAGAGTTAGTAGTCAGTAGTTAGTAGAGTTAGTAGTCAGTTGACTTAGTAATCTGTAGTGCCAGTAGAGTTAGTAGTCAGTAGAGTCAGTAGAGTTAAGTAAGTAGTCAGTGGTAGTTAGCAGAGTTAGTAGTCAGTAGAGTTAGTAGTGTAGTAGAGTTAGTAGTCAGTAGAGTTAGTAGTCAGTAGAGTTAGTAGAGTTAGTAGTCAGTAGAGTTAGTAGTCAGTAGAGTTAGTAGTCAGTAGAGTTAGTAGTCAGTAGAGTCAGTAGAGTTAAGTAAGTAGTCAGTAGTAGTTAGCAGAGTTAGTAGTCAGTTGAGTTAGTAGTCAGTAGAGGTAGTAGTCAGTAGAGTTAGTAGAGTTAGTAATCAGCAGTGTTGGAGTTAATAGTCAGTAGAGTTAGTAGCCAGTAGAGTTAGTAGTTAGTAGAGTTAGTAGCCAGTAGAGTTAGTAGCCAGTAGAGTTAGTAGTCAGTAGAGTTAGCAGAGTTAGTAGCCAGTAGAGTTAACAGAGTTAGTAGAGTTAGTAGTCAGTAGGATTATTAGAGTTAACATTCAGTAGAGTTAGTAGTCAGTAGAGTTAGTAGTCAGTAGAGTTAGTAGTCAGTAGAGTTAGTAGCCAGTATAGTTAGTAGTGTAGTAGAGTTATTAAAGTTAGTAGTCAGTAGAGTTAGTAGTCAGTATGGTTAGTAGTCAGCAGAGTCAGTAGAGTTAGTAGTCAGTAGAGTTAGTAGAGTCAGTAGAGTTAGTAGTTAGTAGTCAGTAGAGTTAGTAGAGTCAGTAGAGTTAGTAGTTAGTAGTCAGTATAGTTAGTAGTCAGTAGAGTTAGTAGTCAGTAGAGTTAGTAGTTAGTAGTCAGTAGAGTTAGTAGTCAGTAGAGTTAGTAGTCAGTAGAGTTAGTAGTTAGTAGTCAGTAGAGTTAGTAGTCAGTAGAGTTAGTAGTCAGTAGAGTTAGTAGTCAGTAGAGTTAGTAGAGTCAGTAGAGTTAGTAGTCAGTAGAGTTAGTAGTCAGTAGAGTTAGTAGTCAGTAGAGTTAGTAGCCAGTAGAGTTAGTAGAGTTAGTAGTGTAGTAGAGTTATTAAAGTTAGCAGTCAGTAGAGTTAGTAGTCAGTAGAGTTAGTAGTCAGTAGAGTTAGTAGTCAGTGGAGTTAGTAGTCAGTAGAGTTAGCAGAGTTAGTAGAGTTAATAGTCAGTAGAGTTAGTAGTCAGTAGAGTTAGTAGTCAGTAGAGTCAGTAGAGTCAGTAGTCAGTAGAGTTAGTAGTCAGTAGAGTTAGTAGTCAGTAGAGTTAGTAGAGTCAGTAGAGTTAGTAGTCAGTAGAGTCAGTAGAGTTAGTAGTCAGTGGAGTTAGTAGTCAGTAGAGTTAGCAGAGTTAGTAGAGTTAGTAGTCAGTAGAGTTAGTAGTCAGTAGAGTTAGTAGTCAGTAGAGTTAGTAGTCAGTAGAGTCAGTAGAGTTAGTAGTCAGTAGAGTTAGTAGTCAGTAGAGTTAGTAGTCAGTAGAGTTAGTAGAGTCAGTAGAGTTAGTAGTCAGTAGAGTTAGTAGTCAGTAGAGTTAGTAGAGTTAGTAGACTCAGTAGAGTTAGTAGTCAGTAGAGTTAGTAGTCAGTAGAGTTAGTAGAGTTAGTAGACTCAGTAGAGTTAGTAGTCAGTAGAGTTAGTAGTCAGTAGGGTTAGTAGTCAGTAGGGTTAGTAGTCAGTAGAGTCAGTAGAGTCAGTAGAGTTAGTAGAGTTAGTAGTCAGTAGAGTTAGTAGTCAGTAGAGTTAGTAGAGTCAGTAGAGTTAGTAGTCAGTAGAGTTAGTAGTCAGTGGAGTTAGTAGTCAGTAGAGTTAGTAGAGTCAGTAGAGTTAGTAGTCAGTAGAGTTAGTAGTCAGTAGAGTTAGTAGAGTTAGTAGAGTTAGTAGAGTTAGTCAGTTGAATCAGTAGTTAGTTGACTCAGTAGAGTGTGTGTGCCTGTGTGTGTGTGTGCCTGTGTGTGTGTGTGTTACCTGTAGAAAGCCCATCAGGCCAAAGGAGATGTATACGAGGTAGAGCAGAACCATGAAGGGCTTCACATAGGTGTTGGTGATCCAGTCTCCATAGCAACGCTGCACGCAGCCTAGCAACAAGTGTGAGTCCTGGGGTCGCAGTTCAGAGATGGGGGTCGGGGTGTGTGTATTTGGAGTGTGTGTGTGAGCATGTATGTGTGTAGTGTTGGGAGTGTGTGTGTGAGCGTGTGTAGTGTTAGGTGTATGATCATGTGTGTGTGTAGTGTTGGGAGTATGTGTGTGAGCGTGTGCGTGTGCAGGATTCGCTGTATGTGTGTATGCGTGCGCAGCATTAGGTGTGTGTGTGTGTGTAGAGTTGGGTGTGTGTGTGTGAGTTTGTGAGTGTGTCTCGTCCTGGTACCGTGTGTACATGAGACAGCGGTACCAGCGAGGCTTGGTGTCCAGCGCTCCCTTCTTGGGGACACGGCGACAGAAACACCCGTGTCTGTAACCTGTCTCCAGGTAACCTGTGGCAACCAGACAGGTGGCGTAGAAGGACAAGGTGTAAAGGTAGCCAACGGTTACGCCCAATGCAGCACAGCGACAGAACAGCCGGACAGCCTCCAGGTTGGTGAGAGGAGACGCAGCCAGACCCAGAGACACCTGGGAACACACACACACCGTTTCCATTGGCACTTTAAATCAGGGCCAAATTCCAGCCAGGTAGGGGGAAACACGGGCCAGCGCAGACAAGTTTCACAACTGGTGCTTGCCTGATTAGATTTGGGCTGGTGACACCGTTACTATGCAACCACCAGCTGATCATTGCTGAATGCTGACACGTCTGGGTTTGTTGAGGTTAGCTAGCACATGGACAGGCAGTACTGCACTAGTCAGATATGACAGGAATTCCCACCATAGTGGGATCCTTCATTTATTTTTGCACTACACAAACTTTTATGAGAACAGAGTCAGTCATGTTGTTTGGTTATCAGCCCTCAAATGCTAGCGAGCTAATGTTAGCCAGCAGGTATTTTAGCTAGTCAGGTATGTTAGCCAGCAGGTATTTTAACTAGTCAGGTCATATTGATACATTATTGAAAGCTAGCTAGCTACACTACATGACCAAAAGTATGTCTCCCTTGTTCCGCGAAAGCCTCCCCCTTCCTGTCATCGCTGTTCACTTCCTGTTGAACGGGTGTGAGGGAAAATGTTATGTTTGTGTGTATCAGATTGTACACAGATCGTATGTTTAGCATAAATGCTGCTTTTCTAATAACCAATTCGGCTGGGTTCATGCCAGTGACTGATTGATCGTGCATGGGAGGAATCCTCACTATCACTGTATAAGCAATTTGGCAGTCCGCACAGAACATTGCTTTGAGAACCGAAAGGGGTATCTCAGTTTCAAGGTCTCAGCTTGGAGAGAAGAAGCCTCGTGAGGTATTGGTCAGTCATATGCATGAACCAACGTTAATGATGAATAATGAATAATGTAAATCATGCAAATATAACTTGTCTGTGTAAGCAATATATAAGCGAACTGAAGGGACCGCCCTGGAGGAGATTCTGATTGACCTGTACTGAGTGTGTAGTGTTTGTTGTAACCTCTCCAGTTAACTGAAAATAAAGAGTGATTCATTTAATATTGACTTCAGGTGTCCCTGGTGTTGAATTTCCACCACATGCGGAACAAGGGAGAGCTCGGTTTGTTGTTTTGGAAAGTTGGTTGTTTTGGAAAGTCTATTGAAAAAGTTACTAGCTAGCTACCTTTTGAGTTTGGATCCCAGTTGGCATCAGTTGCTGGGACCTCTACTATCTGTCCAGTGATCCTGCTGACCAAGGCTGGGTCTGAGGAGCTGTTGGTATCAGTTACTGGGACCACTACTATCTGTCCAGTGATCCTGCTGACCAAGGCTGGGTCTGAGGAGCTGTTGGTATCAGTTACTGGGACCACTACTATCTGTCCAGTGATCCTGCTGACCAAGGCTGGGTCTGAGGAGCTGTTGGTATCAGTTACTGGGACCACTACTATCTGTCCAGTGATCCTGCTGACCAAGGCCGGGTCTGAGGAGCTGTTGGTATCAGTTACTGGGACCACTACTATCTGTCCAGTGATCCTGCTGACCAAGGCCGGGTCTGAGGAGCTGTTGGTATCAGTTACTGGGACCACTACTATCTGTCCAGTGATCCTGCTGACCAAGGCTGGGTCTGAGGAGCTGTTGGTATCAGTTACTGGGACCACTACTATCTGTCCAGTGATCCTGCTAACCAAGGCTGGGTCTGAGGAGCTGTTGGTATCAGTTACTGGGACCACTACTATCTGTCCAGTGATCCTGCTGACCAAGGCTGGGTCTGAGGAGCTGTTGGTATCAGTTACTGGGACCACTACTATCTGTCCAGTGATCCTGCTGACCAAGGCCGGGTCTGAGGAGCTGTTGGTATCAGTTACTGGGACCACTACTATCTGTCCAGTGATCCTGCTGACCAAGGCCGGGTCTGAGGAGCTGTTGGTATCAGTTACTGGGACCACTACTATCTGTCCAGTGATCCTGCTGACCAAGGCCGGGTCTGAGGAGCTGTTGGTATCAGTTACTGGGACCACTACTATCTGTCCAGTGATCCTGCTGACCAAGGCTGGGTCTGAGGAGCTGTTGGTATCAGTTACTGGGACCACTACTATCTGTCCAGTGATCCTGCTGACCAAGGCCGGGTCTGAGGAGCTGTTGGTATCAGTTACTGGGACCACTACTATCTGTCCAGTGATCCTGCTGACCAAGGCCGGGTCTGAGGAGCTGTTGGTATCAGTTACTGGGACCACTACTATCTGTCCAGTGATCCTGCTGACCAAGGCTGGGTCTGAGGAGCTGTTGGTATCAGTTACTGGGACCACTACTATCTGTCCAGGGATCCTGCTGACCAAGGCTGGGTCTGAGGAGCTGTTGGTATCAGTTACTGGGACCACTACTATCTGTCCAGTGATCCTGCTGACCAAGGGTCTGTGGAGCTGTTTGGCGTAGCAGCTAGCCTAGCTGCTAGCTAGCTGCCTATCAAGCTAGCAGTGTTTTCTTGAGGGCTTGAACGCAGCCCACGACGCGGTTGGCCATTGTAGCTGGGACCGTGGATTGTCCTGGGCTTGTGGCTGTCTAGATCCCTGCAGTTTGTTGTTGTTGTTTCCAATCTTCCCTGCGACCTGAACTGTCTGGAACTGCGAGGAGTAACAATGTAACCTATGTTGCTACCAAAGCCGGCGGGAGTACCATTGAGGACAGTGGTGTCTTCTATCACAGGTGGAGGATCTTTAAAAAAACTAAAAGAGTTCTACAAACAGTTGTTACAACAAGAAAATAGCTTAAAGTGTTTTATCCAAATATTGGTGGAGTCAACTAAGGTCCAGGACCTGAAGAACAGTTTGCAGTTCTCCCAGGGTCAGCTCGATGAGTTTAAACAGGAGAACGGCAAGATGACAGCGATCTGTAAATCATTGAGAGAGGACATCAGTTCTGTATGTGAATCCATGATAACAATGACGGAGAAATCAGATTATCTCGAGGAACATTCAAGGCGGAACCACATTGTTGTGGACGGAATTGCAGAATCTCCACATGAGACCTGGACAGTGTCTGAGGACAAAGTGAGATAAATGAACTAGGAGGAACTGAAGATGGACCACAGGAAGATTGAGGTGGAGCGCACCCACAGGACTGGAAAACCCACCACCGGCACAGGTGACAGGCCCGATAGTGGTCAAGTTCCTGAGGTTCAAGGACAAGGTAGCTGTTCTGCAAAGTGTCAAGAACTTGAGAGGAACGAAATCTTCCTCAACGAGGACTATCCTGAAGCTGTGCACCAGAAGAGGAAAGAACTTATCCCTGCCATGAAAGCTGCCAGAGCGCATGAGGACATTGCATACATCTGCTATGACAGGCTCATTGTCCACCCTCCCTCCCAGAAGCCTGGAAGGGATGAGAGAGCCAAGCCTATGGGTTCGTAGCTTCAACCCCGCAGCACACACACACACACCAGCTGATTAATGGACTGCTGAATGTATATTGTTTTCTCTTGCTTTGTTTGCTCTTTTCCATATTATGTATATATCTGATAAGCTACCCAGGAAAGGGCTGAACATATCCCATATTAATATATGTAGCCTTAGAAATAAGGTTAATGAAATCAATAACTTGCTAACATTCACATACAGTATTAGCCATTTCTGAGACTCACTTAGATAATTCATTTGATGATACAGCAGTAGCCATACAAGGATATAACATCTATAGAAGAGACAGGAATGCTTATGGGGGAGGTGTTGCAGTATATATTCAGAGCCATATCCCTGTAATGCTTAGAGAAAATCATATGTCAAGTGTTATTGAGGTGTTCTGGTTGCAGGTTCACCTGGCACATCTAAAGCCTTTTCTTTTGGGGTGTTGCTATAGGCTACCAAGTGCTAACAGTCAGTATCTAAATAATATGTGTGAAATGCTTGATAGTGTATGTGATGTAAATACAGAGGTGTACTTTCTTGGGAACCTGAATATTGACTGGTTTTCATCAAGCTGTCCGCTCAAGAGGAAGCTTCTCACTGTAACCAGTGCCTGTAATCTGGTTCAGGTTATTAATCAACCTACCAAGGTGTTTACAAACACTACAGGAACAAGATCATCCACATGTATTGATCATATTTTTACTAATACTGTAGAACTTTGTTCTAAAGCTGTATCTATACCCATTGGATGTAGTGATCACAATATAGTGGCTATATCCAGGAAAGCCAAAGTTCCAAAAGCTGGGCCTAAAATAGTGTATAAGAGATTATACAAAAGATTTTGCTCTGACTCTTATGTGGATGATGTTAAAAATATTTGTTGGTCTGATGTGATTAATAAGGAGCATCCAGACGCTGCACTTGATGAATTTATGAAATTGCTTCTTCCAATTATTGATAAACATGCACCTGTTAAGACACGGACTGTTAGAATTGATGAAATGGCGCCAGATTGACGGATTGACGAGATTTCACCGGAAGGGATGGCTGCCGTATTTTTTTGTGATTTTTGATGTTGTTGGTATTCTTTCTTAAAACTGCATTGTTGGTTAAGGGCTTGTAAGTAAGCATTTCACTGTAAGGTCTACACCTGTTATATTCGGCGCATGTGACAAATAACATTTGATTTTATTTGATTTTTTAGAACTGTTAAGGCTCCATGGATTGATGAGGAATTGAAAAACTGTCTGGTTGAAAGAGACGGGGCAAAAGGAGTGGCTAATAAGTCTGGCTGCACATCTGACTGGCTGACTTACTGCAAATTGAGAAATGATGTGACTAAACTCAACAAAAAGAAGAAGAAACTGTATTATGAAGCCAAGATCAAAAACTTTGGAGTACTTTAAATGGAATTATGGGCAGAAAGACAAATTCAACTCCATCTTTCATCAAATCAGATGGCTTTTTCATTTGATGTTGCCAATTATTTTAATGATTACTTCATTGGCAAAGTGGGCAAACTTAGGCAGGAAATGCCAACAATGACCAGTGAGCCATCGTACTCATGCATAAAAAAACAAAAATAATGAAAGAAAAGCATCGGAAGTTTGAGTTTTGTAAAGTTAGTGTAGGAGAGGTGGAAAAATGATTGTTATTGATCAATAATGACAAACTTCCTGGCATCGACAATTTAGATGGATAGCTACTGAGGATGGTAGCTGACTCTATAGCCACTCCTATCTGTCATATCTTTAATCAGAGCCTAGAGGAAAGTCTTTGTCCTCAGGCCTGGAGGGAAGCTAAAGTCATTCCGCTACCCAAGAATGGTAAAGCCAGCCTTTACTGGTTCTAACAGCAGACATGTCAGCTTGCTGCCAGCTCTTAGCAAACTGTTGGAAAAAATGGTGTTTGACCAAATACAATGCTATTTCTCTGTAAACAAATTAACAACAGACTTTCAGCATGCTTATAGAGAAGGGCACTCAACATGTACTGCACTGACACAAATGACTGATCATTGGTTGAAAGAAATTGATAATAAGAAGATTGTGGGAGCTGTACTGTTAGATTTCATTGCAGCCTTTGATATTATTGACCATAGAAAAAAAAAATCATGGGCATTAATATGGAGTTAGTCCCCCCTTTGCTGCTATAACAGCCTCCACTGTTCTGGGAAGGCTTTCCACTAGATGTTGGAACATTGCTGCAGGGACTTGCTTCCATTCAGCCACTAGAACATTAGTGAGGTCGGGCACTGATGTTGGGCGATTAGGCCTGGCTCGCAGTCAGCGTTCCAATTCATCCCAATGGTGTTCGATGGGGTTGATGTCAGGGCTCTCTGCAGGCCAGTCAAGTTCTTCCACACCAATCTTGACAAACCATTTCTTTATGGACCTCACTTTCTACATGGGGGCATTGTCATGAAACAGAAAAGGGCCTTCCCCAAACTGTTGCCACAAAGTTGGAAGCACAGAATTGCAACTATGCTGCAGCGTTAAGATTTTCCCTTACTGAAACTAAGGGGCCTAGCCCGAACCATGAAAAACAGCCCCAGACCATTATTCCTCCTCCACCAAACTTTACAGTTGGCACTATGCATTGGGGCAGGTAGCGTTCTCCTGGCATCCGCCAAACCCAGATTCGCCCATAGGACTGCCAGAGACACAGAATGGTGCCGGAGGAGATGGCTGCCGTTTTACGGGCTCCTAACCAACTTATTTTGTACATAATGTGTCTGCCTCTGTCTCTTATGACCAAAAAGAGCTTCTGGATATCAGGACAGCAATTACTCACCTCGTACTGGACAAAGATATTTTCTTTAACGATTCGGACGCAAAGGACTTTCCTCAGACACCCGACAAGGCCCAAATCCCTGTCATTCGCATGAGAAAGAGACAGATATCGAGGACGTAGGTCGGGGTGCCTTGTAAGGATCCGACGGCGAGTGGGTAATCTGCCTCTACCATCAGTCCTATTAGCCAATTTACAATCATTGGATAACAAAATAGACGAACTAAGATCACAGATATTCTACCAACGGGACATTAAAAACTGTAATATCTTATGTTTCACTTAGTCGTGGCTGAACGACGACATGGATAACATACAGCTGGCGATATATACTCTGCATCGGCAAGATAGAAAATGTATATTTGTAAACAACAGCTGGTGCACGAAATCTAATATTAAGGAAGTCTCTAGGTTTTGCTCGCCTGAGGTAAGACCACACTCAATGAGCTGTATAAGGCCATAGGTGGCGCTCCTAGTGGCCGGGGACTTTAATGCAGGGAAATTTAAATCTGTTCTACCTAATTTCTACCAGCATGTTAAATGTGCAACAAGAGGAAAATAAACTCTAGACCACCTTTACTCCACACACAGAGATGCGTAAAATGCTCTCCTTCGCCCTCCATTTGTCAAATCTGACGATAACTCTATCCTCCTGATTCCTGCTTACAAGCTAAACCTAAACCAGGAAGCACCAGTGACTCGGTCAATAAAGAAGTGGTCAGATGACGCAGATGCTAAGCTACAGGACTGTTTTGCTAGCACAGACTGGAATATGTTCCGGGATTCTTCCGATGGCATTGAGGAGTACACCACATCAGTCACTGGCTTCATCAATAAGTGCATCGATGAAGTCGTCC
>NW_028164603.1:260000-307500 GCF_964263955.1 Coregonus lavaretus
GGCCCGTCTGAAGTTTGCTAGAGTGCATTTGGATGATCCAGAAGAGGATTGGGAGAATGTCATATGGTCAGATGAAACCAAAATATAACTTTTTGGTAAAAAATGAGAATGCTGAGTTGCATCCAAAGAACACCATACCTACTGTGAAGCATGGGGTGGAAACATCATGCTTTGGGGCTGTTTTTCTGCAAAGGGACCAGGACGACTGATCCGTGTAAAGGAAAGAATGAATGGGGCCATGTATCGTGAGATTTTGAGTGAAAACCTCCTTCCATCAGCAAGGGCATTGAAGATGAAACGTGGCTGGGTCTTTCAGCATGACAATGATCCCAAACACACCGCCCGGGCAACGAAGGAGTGGCTTCGTAAGAAGCATTTCAAGGTCCTGGAGTGGCCTAGCCAGTCTCCAGATCTCAACCCCATAGAAAATCTTTGGAGGGAGTTGAAAGTCTGTGTTGCCCAGCGACAGCCCCAAAACATCACTGCTCTAGAGGAGATCTGCATGGAGGAATGGGCCAAAATACCAGCAACAGTGTGTGAAAACCTTGTGCAGACTTACAGAAAACGTTTGACCTGTGTCATTGCCAACAAAGGGTATATAACAAAGTATTGAGAAACTTTTGTTATTGACCAAATACTTATTTTCCACCATAATTTGCAAATAAATTCATTACAAATCCTACAATGTGATTTTCTGGAATTTATTTTCTCATTTTGTCTGTCATAGTTGACGTGTACCTATGATGAAAATTAAAGGCCTCTCTCATCTTTTTAAGTGGGAGAACTTGCACAATTGGTGGCTGACTAAATACTTTTTTTCCCCACTGTACATCCCTGCCGGCCATTCCCTCCCCTACCCTGGACGATGCTGGGCCAATTGTGCGCTGCCCCATGGGGAAGCCAGCGAGCATTTGGCCTACCTTATTTAAAAAAAATAAAAGAATAGCCAATCAGCGTTGAGCTAAACTGAGTGAGCTCAACTGTGAATTGTCCTGGCGCACCAATTTAAAAAAAAAGTGAAACCAGTTTGGATTTGGCTTCACACCAATCACATCACATCAAAAGCAACACGTCATTGACAGAAAAACCGTGAATTGTTGCATCTCGTTGTATCGTTGTTCGCTGGTGGCTAGCTAGCTAAAATCGGCCCTTTCCTAAATTAGCAATGGATGGAGATAGGGATATGGACTTGTGGTTTTCCTTAATTCTCCGTACTGGCCAATGATTATAACAGCAATTCTGATCCAACCATCAATTCAAATTGTGCCACCGGAAGTTCAATGTATAGATGTAGTAGGTTGATGTTAGCCTAGCGAGCAAGCATTTTAGCCAGGTAGCCTAGTCTAGGATAACAAAACCTAAAAGCGTGTACTGTATGACAAAGTCATAGACCGTTTGGTTAATATGAAAGAGAGGAGGATGGCATTGGTGTTCCTCTACTAGTAGGGTGAGTCACACACATAAATCAGTACCATGGGCAGCCACATGTTTAGCTTAAGTTGATTGGACTAAATCGTTTTTGGTATCTTTTAGATGTCACTTTATTAGACTAAGTGATTTGATGATGTTGAAATACTGAAGTTGAAAAGGTGCTGGTATAGTGTTGGCAGCTCCTGTTTTCTTTTAGACTTGCGGTAACTCTCCGTGGTTCTAAATCAATAGTTGTTTAGTAGCCTGAAAATGTCGGAAACATTAGCTTGCTTGACCATGCTTTAGGTCATGTGACCATTTGTTACATGTAATATGCTTTGTGGACTTCACCGTACAGAGGTTCCCCTCCAGTTTAGTGATGAAACAAACGTGTGGTTGAATTTATTCTGCCACTGTGTCTTCTCATTGTCTCAGCCTTAGACCTATATATACAAAAGTATGTGGACACCCCTTCAAATTAGTGGATTTGGCTATTTCAGCCACACCCGTTGCTGACAGGTGTATAAAATCGAGCACACAGCCATGCAATCTCCGTCGACAAAGATTGGCAGTAGAAGGGCCTTACTGAAGAGCTCAGTGACTTTCAACGTGGCACTGTCAAAGGATGCCACCTTTCCAACAAGTCAGTTCGTCAAATTTTTGCCCTGCTAGAGTTGCCCCGGTCAACTGTCAGTGCTGTTATTGTGAAGTGGAAACATCTAGGAGCAACAACGGCTCAGCCGAGAACTGGTAGGCCACACAAGCTCACAGAATGGGACCACCGAGTGCAGAAAATCGTCTGTCCTCGGTTGCGACACTCACTACCGAATTCCAAACTGCTTCTGGAAGCAACGTCAGCACAATAACTGTTCGTTGGGAGCTTCTTGAATTGGGTTGCCATGGCCAAACAGCCACACACAAGCCGAAGATCACCATGCGCAATGCCAAGCATCGGCTGGAGTGGTGTAAAGCTCGCCGCCATTGGACTCTGGAGCAGTGGAAACTCGTTCTCTGGAGTGGTGAATCACGCTTCACCATCTGGCAGTCCGACGGATGAATCTGGGTTTGGCGGATGCCAGGAGAACACTACCTGCCTGGATGCATAGTGCCAACTGTAAATTTTGGTGGAGGAGGAATAATGGTCTGGGGCTGTTTTACATGGTTCAGGTTAGGCCTGTTAGTTCCAGTGAAGGGAAATCTTAACTCTACAGCATACAATGACATTGTAGACGATTCTGTGCTTCCAACTTTGCGGCAACAATTCGGGCAAGGCCCTTTCCTGTTTCAGCACGACAATGCACCCGTGCACAAAGTGAGGTCCATACAGAACTGGTTTGTCAAGATTGGTGTGGAAGAACTTGACTGGCCTGCACAGAGCCCTGAACTCAACCCCATCGAACACGTTTGGGATGAATTGGAGCGCCGACTGCGAGCCAGGCCTAATCGCCCAACATCTCTGCCCGACCTCACTAATGCTCTTGTGGCTGAATGGAAGCTAGTCTTCCGCAGCAATGTTCCAACATCTAGTGGAAAGTCTTCCCAGAAGAGTGGAGGCTGTTATAGCAGCAAAGGGGGGACCAACTCCATATTAATGCCCATGATTTTGGAATGAGATGTTCGACGAGCAGGTGTCCACATACTTTTGGTAATGTAGTGTATCACGGTCGCAAGGCATATGAGCTAACAGGTTTTTGAGCAAACAACGCAATTATCACAACACATAGGTTGTAATATGTGACTAGTTTCAGGAAACTAGGCGTTTGTCGTACGTCACAGGAGAGCCATTTGAACGTAAACATTTATCTTTTATCAAAATGCTTTTTGGGGGGCAGAAATCTGGAACATATGAACTTTCATGTGCCTTAATAACAAACTTGTATGCCATCTGTAAATACAAATCAAATTGTTAAACTACGAGCCTAGTTGGTTTAGCCACGGAAAAAGACAGAAACCTTCCCGCTAGCCATGATTGGCTGAGATAATGGATGGGCTGGACATGCCAAGAGATGAGTTCGGATTAGTCTGGCATGTAACATGCTTTCTGTCTATAACATGAGCTGCTCAGTATGTGTAGGTAATCCTTTCTACCGCAGCTTTTTGAAAGATATCATGAAGAACTGCAAAAGTGTTGCTAATGCTCTCCACTTTCTGGAGGATGATCGTGCCATGCTGACTCTCTGATATAGGTAAAAACATTTTCATAGAACCAAACATGGTAGAGTATTCTGAAACGGTGATCAACAGTGTTGTCACGGAAGCAGTTGACCGAGTTTAGAAATCAGTGGAATGCCTGGTGGAAGCAGAATATGATAGCTAAGGAGATGGAGAAAATTCTGCAGTTTGATTGCAAATATGCGGAAGGAGTCGAAAAGAGAACACACAGAAGGCTATTGTATAAAACACCTTTCTCCGGATCACATCTTCAAACTAAGGGCAACCATGGCATCCGTGACAGAGGGAGAAGCGTCCATCCATGTATACGGGTAAGATAGTCTAGCTAGCTACATTTTCAGATATTACACATTTCTAATTTTGACAGAAAGTTGTTTTCATTGCAAGTTAAAGAGTACTGTTAGCTAGCTAGCTAACATTAGCTGGCTGGCTCGCTAGCTAAAGTTACGTGTATGATCTGTGAAGTAATATTGTTTGTATCTCAGAAATCCATTTGCAAACGACTTTCTGACAAAATTAGAAACTTATAATATCTGAAAATGTAGCTAGCTAGACTATCTTACTCATAATAATAATATAATAATATGCCATTTAGCAGACGCTTTTATCCAAAGCGACTTACAGTCATGCGTGCATACATTTTTTTGTATGGGTGGTCCCGGGGATCGAACCCACTACCCTGGTGTTACAAGCGCCGTGCTCTACCAGCTGAGCTAAAGAGAACCACCTATACATGGATGAACGCTTCTCCCTCTCTGTCACGGATGCCATGGTTACGGGGTGGGGCTTAAAAGGGTGTGAACGATGCTGCATGGGTGTAGACAAAGAAGAGCTCTCCAGTAGGTGTACCAAAACATTCAAGGACCATTTTGTCAAAAGTGGGTTTACAAGTTTATCAACTTTCAAAGCAGAATTACTTTCCCATTGTTCCTCGACTGTAGTGTATGATATAGCTCTAATAATAATAAGCCATTTAGCAGACGCTTTTATCCAAAGCGACTTACAGTCATGCGTGCATACATTTTTCTTTTTTTGGTGTATGGGTGGTCCCGGGGACGGAACCCACTACCTTGGCGTTACAAGCGCCATGCTCTACCAGCTGAGCTACAGAGGACCACGCTCTGAGTCTCTACTTTTATCCAATGTAAAAAACACAATTTCAAATGTTCCTACATAAGCCCGAATCGAGCCCGTCGGTCATATATAGCTTTTATCCTGGCTTGGCTTCTCCAGTGATTTTACCCACGCATAGCTACTGGGGAGGTGGAGTGGGGCAGATGGCTTTCACCTCTGTGGTTGCCATGGCACCTGTGACTCATCAGTGACACTGACCCCCTCCTCCTGTGAAGCTCTGAGATAATCTCTTCTGTGTGTGTGTGTGTGTGTGTGTGTGTGTTTGTGTGTGTGTGTGTTTGTGTGTGTGTGTATGTGTGTGTTTGTGTGTGTGTGTGTGTGTGTGTGTGTGTGTTTGTGTGTGTGTGTGTGTGTGTGTGTGTGTGTGTGTGTGTGTGTGGGATTATGATTATGCTTTTTACTACTATAACTCTAGGTGACATGTTTTATTTCAGCATCCTGTCTCTAACCATCCTATCAGACATTATCCTGTCTCTAACCATCCTATCAAACATTATCCTGTCTCTAACCATCCTATCAGACATTATCTTGTCTCTAACCATCCTATCAGACATTATCTTCTCTCTAACCATCCTATCAGACTTTATCCTGTCTCTAACCATCCTATCAGACATTATCCTGTCTCTAACCATCCTATCAGACATTATCCTGTCTCTAACCATCCAATCAGACATTATCCTGTCTCTAACCATCCTATCAGACATTATCCTGTCTCTAACCATCCTATCAGACATTATCCTGTCTCTAACCATCCTATCAAACATTATCCTGTCTCTAACCATCCTATCAGACATTATCCTGTCTCTAACCATCCTATCAGACATTATCTTGTCTCTAACCATCCTATCAGACATTATCTTCTCTCTAACCATCCTATCAGACTTTATCCTGTCTCTAACCATCCTATCAGACATTATCCTGTCTCTAACCATCCTATCAGACATTATCCTGTCTCTAACCATCCAATCAGACATTATCCTGTCTCTAACCATCCTATCAGACATTATCCTGTCTCTAACCATCCTATCAGACATTATCCTGTCTCTAACCATCCTATCAGACATTATCTTGTCTCTAACCATCCTATCAGACATTATCCTGTCTCTAACCATCCTATCAGACATTATCCTGTCTCTGTCCATCCTATCAGACATTATTTTGTCTCTAACCATCATATCAGACATTATCATGTATCTAACCATCCTATCAGACATTATCCTGTCTCTAACCATCCTATCAGACATTATCCTGTCTCTAACCATCCTATCAGACATTATATTGTCTCTAACCATCCTATCAGACATTATCCTGTCTCTAACCATCCTATCAGACATTATCCTGTCTCTAACCATCCTATCAGATATTATCCTGTCTCTAACCATCCTATCAGACATTATCCTGTCTCTGTCCATCCTATCAGACATTATCCTGTCTCTGTCCATCCTATCAGACATGATCCTGTCTCTAACCATTATATCAGACATTATATTGTCTCTAACCATCCTATCAGACATTATCCTGTCTCTAACCATCCTATCAGACATTATCCTGTCTCTAACCATCCTATCAGACATAATCCTGTCTCTAACCATCCTATCAGACATTATCTTGTCTCTAACCATCCTATCAGACATTATCCTGTCTCTAACCATCCTATCAGACATTATCTTGTCTCTAACCATCCTATCAGACATTATCCTGTCTCTACAATCCTATCAGACATTATCCTGTCTCTAACCATCCTATCAGACATTATCCTGTCTCTAACCATCCTATCAGACATTATCCTGTCTCTAACCATCCTATCAGACATTATCTTGTATTTAACCATCCTATCAGACATTACCCTCTCTCTGTCCATCCTATCAGACATGATCCTGTCTCTAACCATGCTATCAGACATTATCCTGTCTCTAACCATCCTATCATACATTATCCTGTCTCTAACCATCCTATCAGACATTATCCTCTCTCTGTCCCATCCTATCAGACATTATCTTGACTATCCATCCTCGCAGACATGATATTTACTCTGTCCCATCCTATCAGACATTATCTTGACTGTCCATCCTATCAGACATGATCTTTTCTCTGTCCCATCCTATCAGACATTATCTCGACTGTCCATCCTATCAGACATGATCTTTTCTCTGTCCCATCCTATCAGACATGATCCTGTCTCTAACCATCCTATCAGACATTATCCTGTCTCTAACCATCCTATCAGACATTATCCTGTCTTTAACCATCCTATCAGACATTATCCTGTCTCTAACCATCATATCAGACATTATCCTGTCTCTAACCATCCTATCAGACATTATCCTGTCTCTAACCATCCTATCAGACATTATCCTGTCTTTAACCATCCTATCAGACATTATCCTGTCTCTAATCATCCTATCAGACATTATCATGTCTATAACCATCCTATCAGACATTATCCTGTCTCTAACCATCCTATCAGACATTATCCTGTCTCTAACCATCCTATCAGACATTATCCTGTTTCTAACCATCCTATCAGACATTATCCTGTCAATAACCATCCTATCAGACATTATCTTGTCTTTAACCATCCTATCAGACATTATCCTCTCTCTGTCCCATCCTATCAGACATTATCTTGACTGTCCATCCTCTCAGACATGATCTTTTCTCTGTCCCATCCTATCATACATTATCTTGTCTTTAACCATCCTATCAGACATTATCCTCTCTCTGTCCATCCTATTAGACATTTTCCTGTCTCTAACCATCCTATCAGACATTATCCTGTTTCTAACCATCCTATCAGACATTATCTTGACTGTCCATCCTATCAGACATGATCTTTTCTCTGTCCCATCCTATCAGACATTATATTGACTGTCCATCCTATCAGACATGATATTTTCTCTGTCCCATCCTATCATACATGATCCTGTCTCTAACCATCCTATCAGACATTATCCTGTCTCTAACCATCCTATCAGACATTATCCTGTCTTTAACCATCCTATCAGACATTATCCTGTCTCTGTCCCATCCTATCAGACATTATCCTGTCTCTAACCATCCTATCAGACATTATCCTGTCTCTAACCATCCTATCAAACATTATCCTGTCTCTAACCATCCTATCAGACATTATCCTGTCTCTAACCATCCTATCAGACATTATCTTGTCTCTAACCATCCTATCAGACATTATCTTCTCTCTAACCATCCTATCAGACTTTATCCTGTCTCTAACCATCCTATCAGACATTATCCTGTCTCTAACCATCCTATCAGACATTATCTTGTGTCTAACCATCCTATCAGACATTATCTTCTCTCTAACCATCCTATCAGACATTATCCTGTCTCTAACATCCTATCAGACATTATCCTGTCTCTGTCCATCCAATTAGACATTATCTTCTCTCTAACCATCCTATCAGACATTATCCTGTCTCTAACCATCCAATTAGACATTATCCTGTCTCTAACCATCCTATCAGACATTATCCTGTCTCTGTCCCATCCTATCAGACATGATCCTGTCTCTAACCATCCTATCAGACATTATCTTGTCTTTAACCATCCTATCAGACATTATCTTCTCTCTAACCATCCTATCAGACATTATCCTGTCTCTAACCATCCTATCAGACATTATCCTGTCTCTGTCCATCCTATTAGACATGATCTTGTCTCTAACCATCCTATCAGACATTATCCTGTCTCTAACCATCCTATCAGACATTATCCTGTCTCTAACCATCCTATCAGACATTATCCTGTCTCTGTCCATCCTATCAGACATTATTTTGTCTCTAACCATCATATCAGACATTATCTTGTATCTAACCATCCTTTCAGACATTATCCTGTCTCTAACCATCCTATCAGACATTATCCTGTCTCTAACCATCCTATCAGACATTATATTGTCTCTAACCATCCTATCAGACATTATCCTGTCTCTAACCATCCTATCAGACATTATCCTGTCTCTAACCATCCTATCAGATATTATCCTGTCTCTAACCATCCTATCAGACATTATCCTGTCTCTGTCCATCCTATCAGACATTATCCTGTCTCTGTCCATCCTATCAGACATAATCCTGTCTCTAACCATTATATCAGACATTATATTGTCTCTAACCATCCTATCAGACATTATCCTGTCTCTAACCATCCTATCAGACATTATCCTGTCTCTAACCATCCTATCAGACATAATCCTGTCTCTAACCATCCTATCAGACATTATCTTGTCTCTAACCATCCTATCAGACATTATCCTGTCTCTAACCATCCTATCAGACATTATCTTGTCTCTAACCATCCTATCAGACATTATCCTGTCTCTACAATCCTATCAGACATTATCCTGTCTCTAACCATCCTATTAGACATTATCTTGTCTCTAACCATCCTATCAGACATTATCCTGTCTCTAACCATCCTATCAGACATTATCCTGTCTCTAACCATCCTATCAGACATTATCCTGTCTCTAACCATCCTATCAGACATTAGCTTGTATTTAACCATCCTATCAGACATTACCCTCTCTCTGTCCATCCTATCAGACATGATCCTGTCTCTAACCATGCTATCAGACATTATCCTGTCTCTAACCATCCTATCATACATTATCCTGTCTCTAACCATCCTATCAGACATTATCTTCTCTCTGTCCCATCCTATCAGACATTATCTTGACTATCCATCCTCGCAGACATGATATTTTCTCTGTCCCATCCTATCAGACATTATCTTGACTGTCCATCCTATCAGACATGATCTTTTCTCTGTCCCATCCTATCAGACATTATCTTGACTGTCCATCCTATCAGACATGTTCTTTTCTCTGTCCCATCCTATCAGACATGATCCTGTCTCTAACCATCCTATCAGACATTATCCTGTCTCTAACCATCCTATCAGACATTATCCTGTCTTTAACCATCCTATCAGACATTATCCTGTCTCTAACCATCATATCAGACATTATCCTGTCTCTAACCATCCTATCAGACATTATCCTGTCTCTAACCATCCTATCAGACATTATCCTGTCTTTAACCATCCTATCAGACATTATCCTGTCTCTAATCATCCTATCAGACATTATCCTGTCTATAACCATCCTATCAGACATTATCCTGTCTCTAACCATCCTATCAGACATTATCCTGTCTCTAACCATCCTATCAGACATTATCCTGTTTTTAACCATCCTATCAGACATTATCCTGTCAATAACCATCCTATCAGACATTATCTTGTCTTTAACCATCCTATCAGACATTATCCTCTCTCTGTCCCATCCTATCAGACATTATCTTGACTGTCCATCCTCTCAGACATGATCTTTTCTCTGTCCCATCCTATCATACATTATCTTGTCTTTAACCATCCTATCAGACATTATCCTCTCTCTGTCCATCCTATCAGACATTTTCCTGTCTCTAACCATCCTATCAGACATTATCCTGTTTCTAACCATCCTATCAGACATTATCTTGACTGTCCATCCTATCAGACATGATCTTTTCTCTGTCCCATCCTATCAGACTTTATATTGACTGTCCATCCTATCAGACATGATCTTTTCTCTGTCCCATCCTATCATACATGATCCTGTCTCTAACCATCCTATCAGACATTATCCTGTCTCTAACCATCCTATCAGACATTATCCTGTCTTTAACCATCCTATCAGACATTATCCTGTCTCTAACCATCATATCAGACATTATCCTTTCTCTAACCATCCTATCAGACATTATCCTGTCTCTAACCATCCTATCAGACATTATCCTGTCTTTAACCATCCTATCAGACATGATCCTGTCTCTAACCATCCTATCAGACATTATCCTGTCTATAACCATCCTATCAGACATTATCCTGTCTCTAACCATCCTAACAGACATTATCCTGTCTCTAACCATCCTATCAGACATTATCCTGTTTCTAACCATCCTATCAGACATTATCCTGTCAATAACCATCCTATCAGACATTATCTTGTCTTTAACCATCCTATCAGACATTATCCTCTCTCTGTCCCATCCTATCAGACATTATCTTGACTGTCCATCCTCTCAGACATGATCTTTTCTCTGTCCCATCCTATCAGACATCATCTTGACTGTCCATCCTATCAGACATATATTTTCTCTGTCCCATCCTATCAGACATGATCTTGATTGTCCATCCTATCAGACATGATCATTTCTCTGTCCCATCCTATCAGACATGATCTTGACTGTCCATCCTATCAGACATGATCTATTCTCTGTCCCATCCTATCATACATTATCTTGTCTTTAACCATCCTATCAGACATTATCCTCTCTCTGTCCCATCCTATCAGACATTATCTTGACTGTCCATCCTCTCAGACATGATCTTTTCTCTGTCCCATCCTATCATACATTATCTTGTCTTTAACCATCCTATCAGACATTATCCTCTCTCTGTCCATCCTATCAGACATTTTCCTGTCTCTAACCATCCTATCAGACATTATCCTGTTTCTAACCATCCTATCAGACATTATCTTGACTGTCCATCCTATCAGACATGATCTTTTCTCTGTCCCATCCTATCAGACTTTATATTGACTGTCCATCCTATCAGACATGATCTTTTCTCTGTCCCATCCTATCATACATGATCCTGTCTCTAACCATCCTATCAGACATTATCCTGTCTCTAACCATCCTATCAGACATTATCCTGTCTTTAACCATCCTATCAGACATTATCCTGTCTCTAACCATCATATCAGACATTATCCTTTCTCTAACCATCCTATCAGACATTATCCTGTCTCTAACCATCCTATCAGACATTATCCTGTCTTTAACCATCCTATCAGACATGATCCTGTCTCTAACCATCCTATCAGACATTATCCTGTCTATAACCATCCTATCAGACATTATCCTGTCTCTAACCATCCTAACAGACATTATCCTGTCTCTAACCATCCTATCAGACATTATCCTGTTTCTAACCATCCTATCAGACATTATCCTGTCAATAACCATCCTATCAGACATTATCTTGTCTTTAACCATCCTATCAGACATTATCCTCTCTCTGTCCCATCCTATCAGACATTATCTTGACTGTCCATCCTCTCAGACATGATCTTTTCTCTGTCCCATCCTATCAGACATCATCTTGACTGTCCATCCTATCAGACATATATTTTCTCTGTCCCATCCTATCAGACATGATCTTGATTGTCCATCCTATCAGACATGATCATTTCTCTGTCCCATCCTATCAGACATGATCTTGACTGTCCATCCTATCAGACATGATCTATTCTCTGTCCCATCCTATCATACATTATCCTGTCTCTAACCATCCTATCAGACATTATTCTGTCCCTAACAATCCTATCAGACATTATCATGTCTCTAACCATCCTATCAGACATTATCCTGTCTCTAACCATCCTATCAGACATTATCCTGTCTCTAACCATCCTATCAGACATTATCTTGTCTTTAACCATCCTATCAGACATTATCCTCTCTCTGTCCATCCTATCAGACATTATCCTGTCTCTAACCATTCCATCAGACATTATCCTGTCTCTAACCATCCTATCAGACATTATCCTGTCTCTAACCATCCTATCAGACATTATCCTGTCTCTAACCATCATATCAGACATTATCCTGTCTCTAACCATCCTATCAGACATTATCTTGTCTTTAACCATCCTATCAGACATTATCCTCTCTCTGTCCATCCTATCAGACATTTTCCTGTCTCTAACCATCCTATCAGACATTATCCTGTCTCTAAACATCCTATCAGACATTATCCTGTCTCTAACCATCCTATCAGACATTATCCTGTCTCTAACCATCATATCAGACATTATCCTGTCTCTAACCATCCTATCAGACATTATCTTGACTGTCCATCCTATCAGACATGATCTTTTCTCTGTCCCATCCTATCAGACATTATCTTGACTGTCCATCCTATCAGACATTATATTTTCTCTGTCCCATCCTATCAGACATGATCCTGTCTCTAACCATCCTATCAGACATTATCCTGTCTCTAACCATCCTATCAGACATTATCCTGTCTTTAACCATCCTATCAGACATTATCCTGTCTCTAACCATCATATCAGACATTATCCTGTCTCTAACCATCCTATCAGACATTATCCTGTCTCTAACCATCCTATCAGACATTATCCTGTCTTTAACCATCCTATCAGACATTATCCTGTCTCTAATCATCCTATCAGACATTATCCTGTCTATAACCATCCTATCAGACATTATCCTGTCTCTAACCATCCTATCAGACATTATCCTGTCTCTAACCATCCTATCAGATATTATCCTGTTTCTAACCATCCTATCAGACATTATCCTGTCAATAACCATCCTATCAGACATTATCTTGTCTTTAACCATCCTATCAGACATTATCCTCTCTCTGTCCCATCCTATCAGACATTATCTTGACTGTCCATCCTCTCAGACATGATCTTTTCTCTGTCCCATCCTATCATACATTATCTTGTCTTTAACCATCCTATCAGACATTATCCTCTCTCTGTCCATCCTATCAGACATTTTCCTGTCTCTAACCATCCTATCAGACATTATCCTGTTTCTAACCATCCTATCAGACATTATCTTGACTGTCCATCCTCTCAGACATGATCTTTTCTCTGTCCCATCCTATCAGACATTATATTGACTGTCCATCCTATCAGACATATATTTTCTCTGTCCCATCCTATCAGACATGATCTTGATTGTCCATCCTATCAGACATGATCTTTTCTCTGTCCCATCCTATCAGACATGATCTTGACTGTCCATCCTATCAGACATGATCTATTCTCTGTCCCATCCTATCATACATTATCCTGTCTCTAACCATCCTATCAGACATTATTCTGTCTCTAACAATCCTATCAGACATTATCATGTCTCTAACCATCCTATCAGACATTATCCTGTCTCTAACCATCCTATCAGACATTATCCTGTCTCTAACCATCCTATCAGACATTATCTTGTCTTTAACCATCCTATCAGACATTATCCTCTCTCTGTCCATCCTATCAGACATTATCCTGTCTCTAACCATTCCATCAGACATTATCCTGTCTCTAACCATCCTATCAGACATTATCCTGTCTCTAACCATCCTATCAGACATTATCCTGTCTCTAACCATCATATCAGACATTATCCTGTCTCTAACCATCCTATCAGACATTATCTTGTCTTTAACCATCCTATCAGACATTATCCTCTCTCTGTCCATCCTATCAGACATTTTCCTGTCTCTAACCATCCTATCAGACATTATCCTGTCTCTAAACATCCTATCAGACATTATCCTGTCTCTAACCATCCTATCAGACATTATCCTGTCTCTAACCATCATATCAGACATTATCCTGTCTCTAACCATCCTATCAGACATTATCTTGACTGTCCATCCTATCAGACATGATCTTTTCTCTGTCCCATCCTATCAGACATTATCTTGACTGTCCATCCTATCAGACATTATCTTTTCTCTGTCCCATCCTATCAGACATGATCCTGTCTCTAACCATCCTATCAGACATTATCCTGTCTCTAACCATCCTATCAGACATTATCCTGTCTTTAACCATCCTATCAGACATTATCCTGTCTCTAACCATCATATCAGACATTATCCTGTCTATAACCATCCTATCAGACATTATCCTGTCTCTAACCATCCTATCAGACATTATCCTGTCTTTAACCATCCTATCAGACATTATCCTGTCTCTAATCATCCTATCAGACATTATCCTGTCTATAACCATCCTATCAGACATTATTCTGTCTCTAACCATCCTATCAGACATTATCCTGTCTCTAACCATCCTATCAGATATTATCCTGTTTCTAACCATCCTATCAGACATTATCCTGTCAATAACCATCCTATCAGACATTATCTTGTCTTTAACCATCCTATCAGACATTATCCTCTCTCTGTCCCATCCTATCAGACATTATCTTGACTGTCCATCCTCTCAGACATGATCTTTTCTCTGTCCCATCCTATCATACATTATCTTGTCTTTAACCATCCTATCAGACATTATCCTCTCTCTGTCCATCCTATCAGACATTTTCCTGTCTCTAACCATCCTATCAGACATTATCCTGTTTCTAACCATCCTATCAGACATTATCTTGACTGTCCATCCTATCAGACATGATCTTTTCTCTGTCCCATCCTATCAGACATTATATTGACTGTCCATCCTATCAGACATGATCTTTTCTCTGTCCCATCCTATCATACATGATCCTGTCTCTAACCATCCTATCAGACATTATCCTGTCTCTAACCATCCTATCAGACATTATCCTGTCTTTAACCATCCTATCAGACATTATCCTGTCTCTAACCATCATATCAGACATTATCCTTTCTCTAACCATCCTATCAGACATTATCCTGTCTCTAACCATCCTATCAGACATTATCCTGTCTTTAACCATCCTATCAGATATGATCCTGTCTCTAACCATCCTATCAGACATTATCCTGTCTATAACCATCCTATCAGACATTATCCTGTCTCTAACCATCCTATCAGACATTATCCTGTCTCTAACCATCCTATCAGACATTATCCTGTTTCTAACCATCCTATCAGACATTATCCTGTCAATAACCATCCTATCAGACATTATCTTGTCTTTAACCATCCTATCAGACATTATCCTCTCTCTGTCCCATCCTATCAGACATTATCTTGACTGTCCATCCTATCAGACATATATTTTCTCTGTCCCATCCTATCAGACATGATCTTGATTGTCCATCCTATCAGACATGATCTTTTCTCTGTCCCATCCTATCAGACATGATCTTGACTGTCCATCCTATCAGACATGATCTATTCTCTGTCCCATCCTATCATACATTATCCTGTCTCTAACCATCCTATCAGACATTATTCTGTCTCTAACAATCCTATCAGACATTATCATGTCTCTAACCATCCTATCAGACATTATCCTGTCTCTAACCATCCTAACAGACATTATCCTGTCTCTAACCATCCTATCAGACATTATCTTGTCTTTAACCATCCTATCAGACATTATCCTGTCTCTAACCATTCCATCAGACATTATCCTGTCTCTAACCATCCTTTCAGACATTATCTTGTCTTTAACCATCCTATCAGACATGATCTTTTCTCTGTCCCATCCTATCATACATTTTCCTGTCTCTAACCATCCTATCAGACATTATCCTGTCTCTAAACATCCTATCAGACATTATCCTGTCTCTAACCATCCTATCAGACATTATCCTGTCTCTAACCATCATATCAGACATTATCCTGTCTCTAACCATCCTATCAGACATGATCTTGTCTTTAACCATCCTATCAGACATTATCCTCTCTCTGTCCATCCTATCAGACATTTTCCTGTCTCTAACCATCCTATCAGACATTATCCTGTCTCTAAACATCCTATCAGACATTATCTTGTATTTAACCATCCTATCAGACATTACCCTCTCTCTGTCCATCCTATCAGACATGATCCTGTCTCTAACCATCCTATCAGACATTATCCTGTCTCTAACCATCCTATCAGACATTATCCTCTCTCTGTCCCATCCTATCAGACATTATCCTGTCTCTGTCCATCCTATCAGACATTATCCTGTCTCTAAACATCCTATCAGACATTATCCTCTCTCTGTCCATCCTATCAGACATTTTCCTGTCTCTAACCATCCTATCAGACATTATCCTGTCTCTAAACATCCTATCAGACATTATCTTGTATTTAACCATCCTATCAGACATTACCCTCTCTCTGTCCATCCTATCAGACATGATCCTGTCTCTAACCATCCTATCAGACATTATCCTGTCTCTAACCATCCTATCAGACATTATCCTCTCTCTGTCCCATCCTATCAGACATTATCTTGACTGTCCATCCTCGCAGACATGATATTTTCTCTGTCCCATCCTATCAGACATTATCCTGTCTCTAACCATCCTATCAGACATTATCCTGTCTCTAACCATCCTATCAGACATTATCCTCTCTCTGTCCCATCCTATCAGACATTATCTTGACTATCCATCCTCGCAGACATGATATTTTCTCTGTCCCATCCTATCAGACATTATATTGACTGTCCATCCTATCAGACATGATCTTTTCTCTGTCCCATCCTATCAGACATGATCCTGTCTCTAACCATCCTATCAGACATTATCCTGTCTCTAACCATCCTATCAGACATTATCCTGTCTTTAACCTTCCTATCAGACATTATCCTGTCTCTAACCATCCTATCAGACATGATCCTGTCTCTAACCATCCTATCAGACATGATCCTGTCTCTAACCATCATATCAGACATTATCCTGTCTCTAACCATCCTATCAGACATTATCTTGTCTTTAACCATCCTATCAGACATTATCCTCTCTCTGTCCCATCCTATCAGACATTATCTTGACTGTCCATCCTATCAGACATGATCTTTTCTCTGTCCCATCCTATCAGACATTATATTTTCTCTGTCCCATCCTATCAGACATTATCTTGTGTGGCTCAGTTGGTAGCGCATGCCGCTTGGAAAGACAATATTGTGGATTTGATTCCCACTGGACCCACCCATATGAACATGCATGCACACACTAGAGAGAGAGACAGGGGAGCAAGGGAGAGGAGAGGTTGACGAGAGGGAGAGGAGTAGGGAAGTAGACTGCCTGGGGACTTAGATTCACTGTAGTCTGACCCTCTCTCTACCTCTCTTTAAGAGCTGTGTATTGAAAGGAGTACAGTAAGTGTTTGTAGGGAGGTGCTCGGGGGTTGAAGGTACTGGAAGCTTCCATCGTCACAATGTATTCACAGGGTTAGACAAAAACTAAACATCCTCTCTGTCTCTCTCTATATTTATCAGGATTACAGTCCATGTATATGAGACATGCACAAACACACATATACAAGCACATGCTCACTGTAATTAGTGTCATGTGTGGGAGGAGAGCTGCTGCTGGGACTGAAATAACAGAGGACATACAGAGAGAGAGAAAGAGAGAGAGAGAGAGAGTCGAGAGAGAGAGAAAGAGAGAGAGAGAGAGAGAAAGGGAGAGAGAGACGGAGAGAGAGAGAAAGAGAGAGAGAGAGAGAGACGGAGAGAGAGAGAGAGAGAGAGAGAGAGAAGAGAGAGAGAGAGACAGAGAGAGAGAGAGAGAGAGAGAGAGAGAGAGAGAGAGAGAGAGAGAGAGAGAGAGAGAGAGAGAGAGAGAGAGAGAGAGAGAGAGAGAGAGAGAGAGAGAGAGAGAGAGAGAGAGAGAGAGAGAGAGAGAGAGAGAGAGAGAGAGAGAGAGAGAGAGAGAGAGAGAGAGAGAGAGAGAGAGCAGTGACATACGCCGACAGCTTAAGTGGGGTCTGGGAAGAGAATGTAAGGAGAGAGATAGAGAGAGATGAGGAGAGAGATGAGGAGAGAGATGAGGAGAGAGAGATGAGGAGAGAGAGATGAGGAGAGAGAGAAAGAGATGAGGGGAGAGAGAAAGACAGAGATGAGGAGAGAGAGAGAGATGTGGAGAGAGAGAGATGTGGAGAGAGAGAGAGAGAGATGTGGAGAGAGAGAGAGAGAGAGAGAGAGAGATGAGGAGAGAGAGAAAGACAGACAGAGAGAGAGAGAGAGAGAGAGAGAGAGAGAGAGAGAGAGAGAGAGAGAGAGAGAGAGAGAGAGAGAGAGAGAGAGAGAGAGAGAGAGAGAGAGAGAGAGAGTACCCCCAGGTAGGTAGGTAGTTATAACTCACCCAGCAGTATGAATGGACCCCCAGGTAGGTAGGTAGGTAGTTATAACTCACCCAGCAGTATGAATGGACCCCCAGGTAGGTAGGTAGTTATAACTCACCCAGCAGTATGAATGGGACCCCCAGGTAGGTAGGTAGGTAGGTAGTTATAACTCACCCAGCAGTATGAATGGACCCCCAGGTAGGTAGGTAGGTAGGTAGGTAGTTATAACTCACCCAGCAGTATGAATGGACCCCCAGGTAGGTAGGTAGGTAGGTAGTTATAACTCACCCAGCAGTATGAATGGACCCCCAGGTAGGTAGGTAGGTAGGTAGTTATAACTCACCCAGCAGTATGAATGGACCCCCAGGTAGGTAGGTAGGTAGGTAGTTATAACTCACCCAGCAGTATGAATGGGACCCCCAGGTAGGTAGGTAGGTAGGTAGTTATAACTCACCCAGCAGTATGAATGGGACCCCCAGGTAGGTAGGTAGTTATAACTCACCCAGCAGTATGAATGGACCCCCAGGTAGGTAGGTAGGTAGGTAGGTAGTTATAACTCACCCAGCAGTATGAATGGACCCCCAGGTAGGTAGGTAGGTAGGTAGTTATAACTCACCCAACAGTATGAATGGGACCCCCAGGTAGGTAGGTAGGTAGTTATAACTCACCCAGCAGTATGAATGGGACCCCCAGGTAGGTAGGTAGGTAGTTATAACTCACCCAGCAGTATGAATGGACCCCCAGGTAGGTAGGTAGGTAGTTATAACTCACCCAACAGTATGAATGGACCCCCAGGTAGGTAGGTAGGTAGTTATAACTCACCCAACAGTATGAATGGACCCCCAGGTAGGTAGGTAGGTAGTTATAACTCACCCAGCAGTATGAATGGACCCCCAGGTAGGTAGGTAGGTAGGTAGTTATAACTCACCCAGCAGTATGAATGGACCCCCAGGTAGGTAGGTAGGTAGTTATAACTCACCCAGCAGTATGAATGGACCCCCAGGTAGGTAGGTAGTTATAACTCACCCAGCAGTATGAATGGGACCCCCAGGTAGGTAGGTAGTTATAACTCACCCAACAGTATGAATGGACCCCCAGGTAGGTAGGTAGGTAGTTATAACTCACCCAGCAGTATGAATGGACCCCCAGGTAGGTAGGTAGGTAGGTAGTTATAACTCACCCAGCAGTATGAATGGACCCCCAGGTAGGTAGGTAGGTAGGTAGTTATAACTCACCCAGCAGTATGAATGGGACCCCCAGGTAGGTAGGTAGGTAGTTATAACTCACCCAGCAGTATGAATGGACCCCCAGGTAGGTAGGTAGTTATAACTCACCCAGCAGTATGAATGGGACCCCCAGGTAGGTAGGTAGGTAGTTATAACTCACCCAGCAGTATGAATGGACCCCCAGGTAGGTAGGTAGTTATAACTCACCCAGCAGTATGAATGGACCCCCAGGTAGGTAGGTAGGTAGGTAGTTATAACTCCCCCAGCAGTATGAATGGGACCCCCAGGTAGGTAGGTAGGTAGTTATAACTCACCCAACAGTATGAATGGACCCCCAGGTAGGTAGGTAGGTAGGTAGGTAGTTATAACTCACCCAGCAGTATGAATGGACCCCCAGGTAGGTAGGTAGGTAGGTAGGTAGTTATAACTCACCCAGCAGTATGAATGGACCCCCAGGTAGGTAGGTAGTTATAACTCACCCAGCAGTATGAATGGGACCCCCAGGTAGGTAGGTAGGTAGGTAGGTAGTTATAACTCACCCAGCAGTATGAATGGACCCCCAGGTAGGTAGGTAGGTAGTTATAACTCACCCAACAGTATGAATGGACCCCCAGGTAGGTAGGTAGGTAGGTAGGTAGTTATAACTCACCCAGCAGTATGAATGGACCCCCAGGTAGGTAGGTAGTTATAACTCACCCAGCAGTATGAATGGACCCCCAGGTAGGTAGGTAGTTATAACTCACCCAGCAGTATGAATGGGACCCCCAGGTAGGTAGGTAGGCAGTTATAACTCACCCAGCAGTATGAATGGACCCCCAGGTAGGTAGGTAGTTATAACTCACCCAACAGTATGAATGGGACCCCCAGGTAGGTAGAGTTGTAAGTGGTTCCAGTCAGGTTAAGGATGCCAGCAGCAGTGAGACCAGAGAGGGCGATAGAGAGCAGAGCCAACAGCCCTAGCCAGGGTTTAGCTCTCACACAGTCCCTCATAGAACAACAGCCCACGGCTAACACCAAACACACACATACACTGGCCAGCAGGGGGCGCCGAGCCAGCACTGACGACTCCTGGAAGTCTGTCCTGGGGGGGAGAGAGGGATGAGTCAGAGGTGTAGAGAGAAGAGAGACATGCACACACACACTCACATACGCACACACACACTCACATACGCACACACACACACCTTAGAGAGGATGAAGTGAAGGGGTATAAGCTCAGTTCAGGATGTCCCGCCCCAAACAGGCCCAGCTCGCCACAGAATGCCTGCTCCCATTGGCTAGCCACCCTGTCCGTCAGGGCGCCGCGAGCCTGCAGGTAGTAGGTCAGCTGCAGAGCTCTTGCGCTCCGGACTCCCTGGCCTCGACCAGACACACCCCCTGGACCCTGTACTGCAGGCCCCGCCCCCCACGCCTGCACCTGGAAAAGAAGAAAGGCTGTGTTTAAAGAAGGGAAAGGTCCCCTGAGGGTGGCAGTAAGGGCCAGTAAAGGGTTGTTAGTAGAAGAAAGGCTGTGTTTAAAGAAGGGAAAGGTCCCCTGAGGGTGGCAGTAAGGGCCAGTAAAGGGTTGTTAGTAGAAGAAAGGCTGTGTTTAAAGAAGGGAAAGGTCCCATGAGGGTGGCAGTAAGGGCCAGTAAAGGGTTGTTAGTAGAAGAAAGGCTTTGTCTAAAGAAGGGAAAGGTCCCCTGAGGGTGGCAGTAAGGGCCAGTAAAGGGTTGTTAGTAGAAGAAAGGCTGTGTTTAAAGAAGGGAAAGGTCCCCTGAGGGTGGCAGTAAGGGCCAGTAAAGGGTTGTTAGTAGAAGAAAGGCTGTGTTTAAAGAAGGGAAAGGTCCCCTGAGGGTGGCAGTAAGGGCCAGTAAAGGGTTGTTAGCGGAAGAAAGGCTGTGTTTAAAGAAGGGAAAGGTCCCCTGAGGGTGGCAGTAAGGGCCAGTAAAGGGTTGTTAGTAGAAGAAAGGCTGTGTTTAAAGAAGGGAAAGGTCCCCTGAGGGTGGCAGTAAGGGCCAGTAAAGGGTTGTTAGTAGAAGAAAGGCTGTGTTTAAAGAAGGGAAAGGTCCCCTGAGGGTGGCAGTAAGGGCCAGTAAAGGGTTGTTAGTAGAAGAAAGGCTGTGTTTAAAGAAGGGAAAGGTCCCCTGAGGGTGGCAGTAATGGCCAGTAAAGGGTTGTTAGTAGAAGAAAGGCTGTGTTTAAAGAAGGGAAAGGTCCCCTGAGGGTGGCAGTAAGGGCCAGTAAAGGGTTGTTAGTAGAAGAAAGGCTGTGTTTAAAGAAAGGAAAGGTCCCCTGAGGGTGGCAGTAAGGGCCAGTAAAGGGTTGTTAGTAGAAGAAAGGCTGTGTTTAAAGAAGGGAAAGGTCCCCTGAGGGTGGCAGTAAGGGCCAGTAAAGGGTTGTTAGCGGAAGAAAGGCTGTGTTTAAAGAAGGGAAAGGTCCCCTGAGGGTGGCAGTAAGGGCCAGTAAAGGGTTGTTAGTAGAAGAAAGGCTGTGTTTAAAGAAGGGAAAGGTCCCCTGAGGGTGGCAGTAAGGGCCAGTAAAGGGTTGTTAGCGGAAGAAAGGCTGTGTTTAAAGAAGGGAAAGGTCCCCTGAGGGTGGCAGTAAGGGCCAGTAAAGGGTTGTTAGTAGAAGAAAGGCTGTGTTTAAAGAAGGGAAAGGTCCCCTGAGGGTGGCAGTAAGGGCCAGTAAAGGGTTGTTAGTAGAAGAAAGGCTGTGTTTAAAGAAGGGAAAGGTCCCCTGAGGGTGGCAGTAAGGGCCAGTAAAGGGTTGTTAGTAGAAGAAAGGCTGTGTTTAAAGAAGGGAAAGGTCCCCTGAGGGTGGCAGTAAGGGCCAGTAAAGGGTTGTTAGCGGAATAAAGGATGTGTTTAAAGAAGGGAAAGGTCCCCTGAGGGTGGCAGTAAGGTCCAGTAAAGGGTTGTTAGTAGAAGAAAGGCTGTGTTTAAAGAAGCGAAAGGTCCCCTGAGGGTGGCAGTAAGGGCCAGTAAAGGGTTGTTAGCGGAAGAAAGGCTGTGTTTAAAGAAGGGAAAGGTCCCCTGAGGGTGGCAGTAAGGGCCAGTAAAGGGTTGTTAGTAGAAGAAAGGCTTTGTCTAAAGAAGGGAAAGGTCCCCTGAGGGTGGCAGTAAGGGCCAGTAAAGGGTTGTTAGTAGAAGAAAGGCTGTGTTTAAAGAAGGGAAAGGTCCCCTGAGGGTGGCAGTAAGGGCCAGTAAAGGGTTGTTAGCGGAAGAAAGGCTGTGTTTAAAGAAGGGAAAGGTCCCCTGAGGGTGGCAGTAAGGGCCAGTAAAGGGTTGTTAGTAGAAGAAAGGCTGTGTTTAAAGAAGGGAAAGGTCCCCTGAGGGTGGCAGTAAGGGCCAGTAAAGGGTTGTTAGCGGAAGAAAGGCTGTGTTTAAAGAAGGGAAAGGTCCCCTGAGGGTGGCAGTAAGGGCCAGTAAAGGGTTGTTAGTAGAAGAAAGGCTGTGTTTAAAGAAGGGAAAGGTCCCCTGAGGGTGGCAGTAAGGGACAGTAAAGGGTTGTTAGTAGAAGAAAGGCTGTGTTTAAAGAAGGGAAAGGTCCCCTGAGGGTGGCAGTAAGGGCCAGTAAAGGGTTGTTAGCGGAAGAAAGGCTGTGTTTAAAGAAGGGAAAGGTCCCCTGAGGGTGGCAGTAAGGGCCAGTAAAGGGTTGTTAGTAGAAGAAAGGCTGTGTTTAAAGAAGGGAAAGGTCCCCTGAGGGTGGCAGTAAGGGCCAGTAAAGGGTTGTTAGCGGAAGAAAGGCTGTGTTTAAAGAAGGGAAAGGTCCCCTGAGGGTGGCAGTAAGGGCCAGTAAAGGGTTGTTAGCGGAAGAAAGGCTGTGTTTAAAGAAGGGAAAGGTCCCCTGAGGGTGGCAGTAAGGGCCAGTAAAGGGTTGTTAGTAGAAGAAAGGCTGTGTTTAAAGAAGGGAAAGGTCCCCTGAGGGTGGCAGTAAGGGCCAGTAAAGGGTTGTTAGTAGAAGAAAGGCTGTGTTTAAAGAAGGGAAAGGTCCCCTGAGGGTGGCAGTAAGGGCCAGTAAAGGGTTGTTAGTAGAAGAAAGGCTGTGTTTAAAGAAGGGAAAGGTCCCCTGAGGGTGGCAGTAAGGGCCAGTAATGGGTTGTTAGCGGAATAAAGGATGTGTTTAAAGAAGGGAAAGGTCCCCTGAGGGTGGCAGTAAGGGCCAGTAAAGGGTTGTTAGTAGAAGAAAGGCTGTGTTTAAAGAAGGGAAAGGTCCCCTGAGGGTGGCAGTAAGGGCCAGTAAAGGGTTGTTAGCGGAAGAAAGGCTGTGTTTAAAGAAGGGAAAGGTCCCCTGAGGGTGGCAGTAAGGGCCAGTAAAGGGTTGTTAGTAGAAGAAAGGCTTTGTCTAAAGAAGGGAAAGGTCCCCTGAGGGTGGCAGTAAGGGCCAGTAAAGGGTTGTTAGTAGAAGAAAGGCTGTGTTTAAAGAAGGGAAAGGTCCCCTGAGGGTGGCAGTAAGGGCCAGTAAAGGGTTGTTAGCGGAAGAAAGGCTGTGTTTAAAGAAGGGAAAGGTCCCCTGAGGGTGGCAGTAAGGGCCAGTAAAGGGTTGTTAGTAGAAGAAAGGCTGTGTTTAAAGAAGGGAAAGGTCCCCTGAGGGTGGCAGTAAGGGCCAGTAAAGGGTTGTTAGCGGAAGAAAGGCTGTGTTTAAAGAAGGGAAAGGTCCCCTGAGGGTGGCAGTAAGGGCCAGTAAAGGGTTGTTAGTAGAAGAAAGGCTGTGTTTAAAGAAGGGAAAGGTCCCCTGAGGGTGGCAGTAAGGGACAGTAAAGGGTTGTTAGTAGAAGAAAGGCTGTGTTTAAAGAAGGGAAAGGTCCCCTGAGGGTGGCAGTAAGGGCCAGTAAAGGGTTGTTAGCGGAAGAAAGGCTGTGTTTAAAGAAGGGAAAGGTCCCCTGAGGGTGGCAGTAAGGGCCAGTAAAGGGTTGTTAGTAGAAGAAAGGCTGTGTTTAAAGAAGGGAAAGGTCCCCTGAGGGTGGCAGTAAGGGCCAGTAAAGGGTTGTTAGCGGAAGAAAGGCTGTGTTTAAAGAAGGGAAAGGTCCCCTGAGGGTGGCAGTAAGGGGCAGTAAAGGGTTGTTAGTAGAAGAAAGGCTGTGTTTAAAGAAGGGAAAGGTCCCCTGAGGGTGGCAGTAAGGGGCAGTCAAGGGTTGTTAGTAGAAGAAAGGCTGTGTTTAATAACTTTCCAGAAAAGGGGTGTCCTATGAAGCAGGTTGGAGGAGTTAGCGAGGTAACTTTGGTCAACTCTGAGTTTAACTGGTACCATGAAAGTGTCTTACCCTTTACCTTTTAGTCAGGTACATTTCTATGGCAACAAATCCTTCAGAACTAACCTGCTCTGGAGCAGGCTAACTCTGGGTTAACTCCATTTATCCTGAATGAAGTGTCTGAGCCACGAGTTGAGGACCAATGAAATCAGATTCCCTCCCTCTCACAGTGATTGTCATCATTCCCTTCATTTGAGGAAGACGACTGATTCAATGTTAGTATTTTATTAGTAAATGTTTTTTTTTGTGTAAAAAATAGTCATTAAAATACGTATCACATGACACATTTTGTAAGGACAGCATTTGCTTTCCAAACTGTCCGTTTTTCTCGCAATTATATTTTCAAATTTGTTAAAGGCAAACTGACAGCTGTAACCAACCATAGACATAGATGTCAGTTCCCATTCAAGTCAGGACTGGCAGCCATTGTTAGTGTACCCATGAGTTTAACAGTCAAATTGTCAGGTTTAGAGGTTTCAAAACCCTTCTATGGATTATATGTCTATGGCCACAACACAACAATCGGTTCCACAGATAGATGGAGTGATGGGAGTGGGATAAAAGGTGCTTGTGCATAAGCACCAAAGAAGGCATTAATGATAGGTAATAAAATAAAGGCCCTTCTAAAAGCCTATATCACACCATAGACTGCTGAATTTGGAAGATAATTTTCTTTCATTTTGATTTCGGCACAAATAAAAATGTGCACTGACTCGCCCATGGATTGATGTTTCAGCATTGTCTCAATGAAGAGTTCGGTGTTCGACTAGCCATGTGCGACATGCACGCGCAGTTACAAGCCTGCTAGAGTTACCGGCAGGAGGACGAGCAATATCCCACGTTGTAGTACTTGGATGTGAAGTTAACTGAAGCTGGTTAGCTTTAGAAAACCCTGAGTATCTCTGTCTTGCTTTGTAATACACCTCAGGTTGTCCAGAAATCCTGGTTGGAGGACTTCGTATTTCACTTCTGATTCTGGAAATCTTCCAACTTGGATTTGAGGAAAACCTGGAAACTTTGGGAAAGTTGCAAGAATTTTACAACTCTAGTCTCAAATCAGACGCAATACACACACCTCCTAACTGGTGACCAATGAAAATACACAGTACACACCCCTCCTAACTGGTGACCAATGAAAATACACAGTACACACCCCTCCTAACTGGTGACCAATGTAGGCCATCCGCCCATCAGCCAGACGTGTGATTGGGTAGCGCAGAGGAAGGGCAGAACGGTTAGCGAAGCGCGCTGATTGGCTGTCCTCCAGGGCTCGGATGATGTCATCGATGATGCAGGTATTCTTGTCGTCGAGAAGACAGAGGTGGGAGAAAGAGTAGTTGAACCCCAACACTGGAACCTGGAGCTGAACGACAGCACGGTGGAGCTGAAGAGAGAGACATTTCCTTATATCTGTGTTTCTTTACCAATCCATTCAATCAGTAGTGATGTCATTGCCTTTACACAGGAAACAAGCCTGTTATTTTGGAACATGAAAGTACCTGTATGTATGTAATACACAGTGCATTCGGAAAGTATTCAGACCCCTTGACTTTTTCCACATTTTGTTACTTTACAGCCTTATTCTAAAATTGATTAAATTGTTTTTTCCCCCTCATCAATCTACACACAATACCCCATAATGACTAAGTAAAAACAGGTTTTTAGAAATGTGTGGTCCTCTGTAGCTCAAATTGGTAGAGCATGGCGCTTGTAATGCCAAGGTAGTGGGTTCGATCCCCGGGACCACCCATACACAAAAATGTATGCATGCATGACTGTAAGTCGCTTTGTATAAAAGTGTCTGCTAAATGGCATATTATTATATTTATTAAAAATAAAAACACGGAAATATAACATTTACATAAGTATTCAGACCTTTTACTCAGTACTTTGTTGAAGCAACTGTGGCAGCGATTACAGCCTCGAGTCTTCTTTGGTATGACACTACAAGCTTGGCACACCTGTATTTGGGGAGTTTCTCCCATTCTTCTCTGCAGATCCTCTCAAGCTCTGTCAGGTTGGATGGGGAGTGTTGCTGCAAAGCTATTTTCAGGTCTCTCCAGAGATGTTTGATCAGGTTCAAGTCCGGGCTCTGGCTGGGCCACTCAAGGGTCTTGGTGGTTCCAAACTTTTTCCATTTAAGGATTATGAAGGCCACTGTGTTCTTGGGGACCTTCAATGCTGTACATAATTTTTGATACCCTTCCCCAGATCTGTGCCTTGACACAATCCTGTCACGGAGCTCTACGGACAATTCCTTCGACCTCATGGCTTGGTTGTTGCTCTGACATTCACTGTCAACTGTGGGACCTTATATAGACTGGCATCTGCCTTTCCAGATCACGTCCAATCAATTGAATTTACCACAGGTGGACTCCAATCAAGATGTAGAAACATCAAGGATGATCAATGGAATCAGGATGCACCTGAGCTCAATTTCGAGTCTGAATACTTATGCAAATAAGGTATTTCTGTTGTTGGTTTTTTATAAATATGCAAAAATGTCTAACAAACTGTTTTCGCTTTGTCATTATGGGGTATTGTGTGTAGATTGATGAGGAAAAATAATAATTTAATCCATTTTAGAATAAGGCTGTAACGTAACAACATGTGGAAAAAGGGAAGGGGTCTGAATACTTTCCGAATGCACTGCATACACCTATTCTATAATCTACCTACTACCATATGTACCAGTATGTATATAATTACATTCCTATAATTATACTGTTTGTGTACTGTATGTCCAATAATACAGTACAAACACTGTATTGGGAGAAGTATCGACAGATTAAGAAGCATTCTGTTCTGTTTCCATGGCAAGAAGACAACAGGGATCATGCACGTAGTTACAGTTACTAGGAAACAGCGATGCAATTCACAGTGTGTGGGCGGAGTTATCACCCACCTTGGAATGCTGCATCTACCAGTGCTCGTGTGTGTGTGTATGGTGACTAGACTACCCATTACATCCCATACGTCACCTTCAACATCTGAGCCTTAACCCCTAACATTGATCAGATTTGAAAACAATGTGTTGTTACTGACTGGATGGAACGGCTCCTTGGGACTGCAATGCTACTTCCTGCTTTAACCCTGCTCCAAATAGCAGACATCCTGATTTGTTATAAACACTTCTGATAAAGTATCAAACATCCCTGACTTTGACTGTATTAGTAATAGATCAGTATTAAGGTGTTCATTATTTACCAGTATATGTTCTCCACAGCTGGTTCAGACCATATGTACACACTACACTACATTTTACATGTTGGTCATTTAGCAGATGCTCTTCTCCAGAGCGACTTACAGTTAGTGCATTCATCTTAAGTTAGCTAGATGGGACAACCACATATCACAGGCATAGAAAGTAAACCCAGATTAGACCGTCGGACTGCCAGATGGTGAAGCGTGATTCATCACTCCAGAGAAAGCGTTTCCACTGCTCCAGAGTCCAATGGCGGCGAGTTTACACCACTCCAGCCGGCGCTTGGCATTGTTCATGGTGATCTTAGGCTTGTGTGCGGCTGCTCGGCCATGGAACCCATTTCATGAAGCTCCCGATGAACAGTTATTGTGCTGACGTTGCTTCCAGAGGGAGTCTGGAACTCAGTAGTGAGTGTTGCGACCAAGGACAGACAATGTTTACGCGATACGCACTTCAGCGGTCCCGTTCTGTGAGCTTGTGTGGCCTACCACTTCACGGTTGAGCCGTTGTTGCTCCTAGACATTTCCACTTCACAATAACAGCACTTACAGTTTACCAGGGCAGCTCTAGCAGGGCAGAAATGTGAAGAACTGACTTGTTGGAAAGGTGACATCCTATGACGGTGCCACGTTGAAAATCACTGAGCTCTTCAGTAAGGCCATTCTACAGCTAATGTTAGACTATGGAGATTGCATGGCTGTGTGCTCGATTATATACACCTATCAGCAACGGGTGTGGTTGAAATTGCCGAATCCACTAATTTGACGGGGTGTCCACATACTTTTGAATACATAGTGTATCCCCTGACCAGGCTGGCTGACTGGCTCAGAATATACAGTGTTTTCGGAAAGTATTCAGACCGCTTGACTTTTACCACATTTTGTTACATTACAGCCTTATTCTAAAATATATATTGTTTAAATGTCTCAGCAATCTACACACAATACCCCATAATGACGAAGCGAAAACAGGTTTTTTATTTCTTTTGAAAATGGATTACAACTAAAAAAACATAAATACCTTATTTACAAAACTATTCACACCCTTTACTATGAGACTCCAAATGGAGCTCAGGTACACCCTGTTTCCATTGCTCATCCTTGAGATGTTTCTACAACTTGATTGGAGTCCACCTGTGGTACATTCTATTGATTGGACATGATTTGGAAAGGCACACACCTGTCTATATAAGGTCCCACAGTTGACAGTGCATGTCAGAGCAAAAACCAAGCCATGCGGTCGAAGGAATGGTCCGTAGAGCGCCGAGACAGGATTGTGTCGAGGCACAGATCTGGGGAAAGGTACCAAAAAATGTCTGCAGCATTGAAGGTCCCCAAGAACACAGTGGCCTCCATCATTCTTAAATGGAAGAAGTTTGGAACCACCAAGACTCTTCCTAGAGCTGGCCACCCGGACAAACTGAGCAATCGGGGGAGAAGGGCCTTGGTCAGGGAGGTGACCAAGAACCCGATGGTCACTCTGACAGAGCTCTGGAGTTTCTCTGTGGAGATGGGAAAACCTTCCAGAAGGACAACCATCTCTGCAGCACTCCACCAATCAGGCCTTTATGGTACAGTGGCCAGACGGAAGCCACTCCTCAGTAAAAGGCACATGACAGCCCACTTGGAGTTTGCCAAAAGGCACCTAAAGACTCTCAGACCATGAGAAACAAGATTATCTGAACCAAGATTGAACTCTTTGGCCTGAATGCCAAGCGTCACGTCTGGAGGAAACCTGGCACCATCCCTACGGTGAAGCATGGTGGTAGCAGCATCATGCTATGGGGATATATTTCAGCGGCAGGGACTGGGAGACTAGTCAGGATCGGGGCAAAGATGAACGGAGCAAAGTACAGAGAGAACCTTGATGAAAATCTGCTCCGGAGCTCTCAGGACCTCAGACTGGGGAGAAGGTTCACCTTCCAACAGGACAACGACCCCAAGCACACAGCCAAGACAACGCAGGAGTGGCTTCAGGACAAGTCTCTGAATGTCCTTTAGTGGCCCAGCTGGGCCCGGACTTGACATGTGTGCCAAGCTTGTAGCGTCATACCCAAGAAGACTCGAGGCTGTAATCGCTGCCAAAGTTGCTTCAACAAAGTACTGAGAAAAGAGTCAGAATAATAATAATAATAATAATATGCCATTTAGCAGACGCTTTTATCCAAAGCGAATACTTATGTAAATGTTATATTTCAGATGTTTTCTATTTTGTTTTGCAAAAATGTCTAAAAACTGGTTTCTGCTTTGTCATTATGATGTATTGTGTAGATTGATGAGGGAAAAAAACAATTTAATCAATTTTAGAATAAGGCTGTATCGTAACAAAATGTGGAAAAAGTCAAGAGGTCTGAATACTTTCTGAAGGCACTGTATATACCTCCTGGCCTGGCTGACTGACTGAATGGTTCAGACTATATATACTTCCTGGCCTGGCTGACTGACTGGTTCAGACTATATATACCTGTTGGCCTGGCTGACTGACTGGTTCAGACTATATATACCTGTTGGCCTGGCTGACTGACTGGTTCAGACTATATATACCTGTTGGCCTGGCTGACTGACTGACTGGTTCAGACTATATATACCTGTTGGCCTGGCTGACTGACTGACTGGTTCAGACTATATATACCTCCTGGCCTGGCTGACTGACTGGTTCAGACTATATATACCTGTTGGCCTGGCTGACTGACTGACTGGTTCAGACTATATATACCTGTTGGCCTGGCTGACTGACTGACTGGTTCAGACTATATATACCTCCTGGCCTGGCTGACTGACTGGTTCAGACTATATATACCTCCTGGCCTGGCTGACTGACTGACTGACTGGTTCAGACTATATATACCTCCTGGCCTGGCTGACTGACTGGTTCAGACTATATATACCTCCTGGCCTGGCTGACTGACTGGTTCAGACTATATATACCTGTTGGCCTGGCTGACTGACTGGTTCAGACTATATATACCTCCTGGCCTGGCTGACTGACTGGTTCAGACTATATATACCTCCTGGCCTGGCTGACTGACTGGTTCAGACTATATATACCTCCTGGCCTGGCTGACTGACTGGTTCAGACTATATATACCTCCTGGCCTGGCTGACTGGCTGACTGACTGGTTCAGACTACACATACTTCCTGGCCTGGCTGACTGACTGGTTCAGACTATATATACCTCCTGGCCTGGCTGACTGACTGGTTCAGACTATATATACCTCCTGGCCTGGCTGACTGACTGGTTCAGACTATATATACCTCCTGGCCTGGCTGACTGACTGGTTCAGACTATATATACCTCCTGGCCTGGCTGACTGACTGGTTCAGACTATATATACCTCCTGGCCTGGCTGACTGACTGGTTCAGACTATATATACCTACTGGCCTGGCTGACTGACTGGTTCAGACTATATATCCCTCCTGGCCTGGCTGACTGACTGGTTCAGACTATATATACCTCCTGGCCTGGCTGACTGACTGGTTCAGACTATATATACCTCCTGGCCTGGCTGACTGACTGGTTCAGACTATATATACCTCCTGGCCTGGCTGACTGGCTGACTGACTGGTTCAGACTATATATACCTCCTGGCCTGGCTGACTGACTGGTTCAGACTATATATACCTCCTGGCCTGGCTGACTGACTGGTTCAGACTATATATACCTCCTGGCCTGGCTGACTGACTGGTTCAGACTATATATACCTCCTGGCCTGGCTGACTGGCTGACTGACTGGTTCAGACTATATACCCTCCTGGCCTGGCTGACTGACTGGTTCAGACTATATATACCTCCTGGCCTGGCTGACTGACTGGTTCAGACTATATATCCCCCCTGGCCTGGCTGACTGACTGGTTCAGACTATATATACCTGTTGGCCTGGCTGACTGACTGGTTCAGACTATATATACCTCCTGGCCTGGCTGACTGACTGGTTCAGACTATATATACCTCCTGGCCTGGCTGACTGACTGGTTCAGACTATATATACCTCCTGGCCTGGCTGACTGACTGGTTCAGACTATATATACCTCCTGGCCTGGCTGACTGACTGGTTCAGACTATATATACCTGTTGGCCTGGCTGACTGACTGGTTCAGACTATATATACCTCCTGGCCTGGCTGACTGACTGGTTCAGACTATATATACCTCCTGGCCTGGCTGACTGACTGGTTCAGACTATATATACCCTCCTGGCCTGGCTGACTGACTGGTTCAGACTATATATACCTCCTGGCCTGGCTGACTGACTGGTTCAGACTATATATACCCTCCTGGCCTGGCTGACTGACTGGTTCAGACTATATATACCTCCTGGCCTGGCTGACTGACTGGTTCAGACTATATATACCTCCTGGCCTGGCTGACTGACTGGTTCAGACTATATATACCTCCTGGCCTGGCTGACTGACTGGTTCAGACTATATATACCTCCTGGCCTGGCTGACTGACTGGTTCAGACTATATATACCTCCTGGCCTGGCTGACTGACTGGTTCAGACTATATATACCTGTTGGCCTGGCTGACTGACTGGTTCAGACTATATATACCTGTTGGCCTGGCTGACTGACTGGTTCAGACTATATATACCCTCCTGGCCTGGCTGACTGACTGGTTCAGACTATATATACCTCCTGGCCTGGCTGACTGACTGGTTCAGACTATATATACCTCCTGGCCTGGCTGACTGACTGGTTCAGACTATATATACCTCCTGGCCTGGCTGACTGACTGGTTCAGACTATATATACCTCCTGGCCTGGCTGACTGACTGGTTCAGACTATATATCCCTCCTGGCCTGGCTGACTGACTGGTTCAGACTATATATACCTCCTGGCCTGGCTGACTGGCTGACTGACTGGTTCAGACTATATATACCCTCCTGGCCTGGCTGACTGACTGGTTCAGACTATATATACCTCCTGGCCTGGCTGACTGACTGGTTCAGACTATATATACCTCCTGGCCTGGCTGACTGACTGGTTCAGACTATATATACCTCCTGGCCTGGCTGACTGACTGGTTCAGACTATATATCCCTCCTGGCCTGGCTGACTGACTGGTTCAGACTATAAATACCTCCTGGCCTGGCTGACTGACTGGTTCAGACTATATATCCCTCCTGGCCTGGCTGACTGGCTGACTGACTGGTTCAGACTATATATACCTCCTGGCCTGGCTGACTGACTGGTTCAGACTATATATCCCTCCTGGCCTGGCTGACTGGCTGACTGACTGGTTCAGACTATATATCCCTCCTGGCCTGGCTGACTGACTGGTTCAGACTATATATACCTCCTGGCCTGGCTGACTGACTGGTTCAGACTATATATACCCTCCTGGCCTGGCTGACTGACTGGTTCAGACTATATACCCTCCTTGCCTGGCTGACTGACTGGTTCAGACTATATATACCTCCTGGCCTGGCTGACTGACTGGTTCAGACTATATATACCTCCTGGCCTGGCTGACTGACTGGTTCACACTATATATACCTCCTGGCCTGGCTGACTGACTGGTTCAGACCATATATACCTCCTGGCCTGGCTGACTGACTGGTTCAGACTATATACCCCTCCTGGCCTGGCTGACTGACTGACTGCTGCTCATCTGGCTGGCCCTGTGTCTGTGTGGTTTTTACACTGAGAGCAGAGTGTGTTTAGCGAACATAAACTAGGCCGCTATATCATTCTCTGAACAACACACGCATGCGCGCACACACAGCGTTACCTTGAGTACTAGGTCTGTGTGTGAAGGGTCCAGGATGTTGCCTCTCCTAGATGTCACTATAACACGGCCATAACGACCTGGAGTCTGCAGGTCAGAGTACAGGGTGTGTTTAGATCTGTTGGTAACAAACACACAAAGAAACAGACCTTTCAGTCCACCATTATTATTAGATATACTACAGTGCATTCGGAAAGTATTCAGACCCCTTGACTTCTTCCACCCTTTATTATGTTACAGGCTTATTCTAAAATTGATTAAATAGTTTTTTCCCCTCATCAGTCTACACACAATACCCCATAATGACAAAGCAAAAACAGGTCTCCTCCCATAGGTCTCCTCCCATAGGTCTCCTCCCACAGGTCTCCTCCCATAGTACTCCTCCCATAGGTCTCCTCCCATAGGTCTCCTCCCACAGGTCTCCTCCCACAGGTCTCCTCCCATAGGTCTCCTCCCATAGGTCTCCTCCCATAGGTCTCCTCCCACAGGTCTCCTCCCACAGGTCTCCTCCCATAGGTCTCCTCCCATAGGTCTCCTCCCACAGGTCTCCTCCCATAGGTCTCCTCCCATAGGTCTACTCCCATAGGTCTCCTCCCATAGGTCTCCTCCCACAGGTCTCCTCCCATAGTACTCCTCCCATAGGCCTCCTCCCATAGGTCTCCTCCCATAGGTCTCCTCCCACAGGTCTCCTCCCATAGGTCTCCTCCCATAGGTCTCCTCCCACAGGTCTCCTCCCATAGGTCTCCTCCCAATAGGTCTCCTCCCATAGGTCTCCTCCTACAGGTCTCCTCCCACAGGTCTCCTCCCATAGGTCTCCTCCCATAGGTCTCCTCCCATAGGTCTCCTCCCACAGGTCTCCTCCCACAGGTCTCCTCCCACAGGTCTCCTCCCATAGGTCTCCTCCCACAGGTCTCCTCCCATAGGTCTCCTCCCACAGGTCTCCTCCCACAGGTCTCCTCCCATAGGTCTCCTCCCATAGGTCTCCTCCCATAGGTCTCCTCCCACAGGTCTCCTCCCATATGGTACTGTCCACTTTCTATTCCGCTGTGTTTTGGATTTTTGTTTGGAATGGCACGGTTAAATCAAGCTTTTTAGTACGGCACATTTCAGACATGGAATTCAACGCTATGTGCTTCACAGGGAAAAACTAATAAAAAAACATTGAAAATAAAAACTTCAATATTTACACACAACAAACAGGATTAAAAAAGCAAAATAATAACAATAAGAACTGAATGACTAAAAAGCACAAGGAAAAGCACAAGGAACAGCACAAGGAACAGCACAAGGAAAAGCACAAGGAACAGCACAAGGAAAAGCACAAGGAACAGCACAAGGAACAGCACAAGGAAAAGCACAAGGAACAGCACAAGGAACAGCACAAGGAAAAGCACAAGGAAAAGCACAAGGAAAAGCACAAGGAACAGCACAAGGAACAGCACAAGGAAAAGCACAAGGAACAGCACAAGGAACAGCACAAGGAACAGCACAAGGAACAGCACAAGGAACAGCACAAGGAAAAGCACAAGGAACAGCACAAGGAACAGCACAAGGAACAGCACAAGGAAAAGCACAAGGAAAAGCACAAGGAAAAGCACAAGGAACAGCACAAGGAACAGCACAAGGAAAAGCACAAGGAAAAGCACAAGGAAAAGCACAAGGAACAGCACAAGGAAAAGCACAAGGAACAGCACAAGGAACAGCACAAGGAAAAGCACAAGGAAAAGCACAAGGAAAAGCACAAGGAACAGCACAAGGAACAGCACAAGGAAAAGCACAAGGAACAGCACAAGGAACAGCACAAGGAACAGCACAAGGAAAAGCACAAGGAAAAGCACAAGGAACAGCACAAGGAACAGCACAAGGAAAAGCACAAGGAACAGCACAAGGAAAAGCACAAGGAACAGCACAAGGAACAGATACAATGAACAGCACAAGGAACAGCACAAGGAAAAGCACAAGGAAAAGCACAAGGAACAGCACAAGGAACAGCACAAGGAAAAGCACAAGGAACAGCACAAGGAACAGCACAAGGAAAAGCACAAGGAAAAGCACAAGGAAAAGCACAAGGAACAGCACAAGGAAAAGCACAAGGAAAAGCACAAGGAACAGATACAAGGAACAGCACAAGGAACAGATACAAGGAACAGCACAAGGAAAAGCACAAGGAACAGCACAAGGAAAAGCAAAGCTAAAAATATGTTTTAAGATCTCTTTTAATAGGTTTCGGCCCCCCTCAGGATCTCTGGCAGGCTATTCCAGAGGCTGGGGGCATAGTAACTCAAGGCTGCCTCTCCATGCCTTTTGGTCCTGGCTTTGGGATAGTTAAAAGGCCAGTGCCAGAGGACCTGAGGGACCTACTGGGTACATAACTTAAAAGCATGTCTGACATGTATTGGGGTGCATAATCATGGATTGATTAAAAAACCAATAGAAGAATCTTAAAATGAATTCTAAAACTCACAGGCAGCCAGTGAAGAGACCTTAAAACCGTTGTAATGTGTGCTCTCCGTCTGGTCTTGATAATATGTAGATCATAGTAGATAATAGTAGAAAATATGTAGATAATATGTAGATACAGTTGAAGTCTGAAGTTTACATACACCTTAGCCAAATACATTTATACTCAGTTTTTCACAATTCCTGACATTTAATCCTAGTAAAAATCCCCTGTCTTAGGTCAGTTAGGATCACCACTTTATTTTAAGAATGTGAAATGTCAGAATAATAGTAGAGAGAATTATTTACTTCAGCTTTTATTTCTTTCATCACATTCCCAGTGGGTCAGACATTTACATACACTCAATTAGTATTTGGTAGCATTGCCTTTAAATTGTTTAACTTGAGTCAAACGTTTCGTGTAGCCTTCCACAAGCTTCCCACAATAAATTGGGTGAATTTTGGCCCATTCCTCCTGACAGAGCTGGTGTAACTGAGTCAGGTTTGTGGGCCTCCTTGCTCGCACACACATTTTTCAGTTCTGCCCACAAATGTTCTATAGGATTGAGGTCAGGCCTTTGTGATGGCCACTCCAATACCTTGACTTTGTTGTCCTTAAGCCATTTTGCCACAACTTTGGAAGTATGCTTGGGGTCATTGTCCATTTGGAAGACCCATTTGCGACCAAGCTTTAACTTCCTGACTGATGTCTTGAGATGTTGCTTCAATATATCCACATCATTTTCCTTCTTCATGATGCCATCTATTTTGTGAAGTGCACCAGTCCCTCCTGCAGCAAAGCACCCCCACAGCATGATGCTGCCACCCCCGTGCTTCACGGTTGGGATGGTGTTCTTCGGCTTGCAAGCAGCCCCCTTTTCTCCCCAAACATAACGATGGTCATTATGGCCAAAAAGTACGATCTTTGTCCCCATGTGCAGTTGCAAACTGTAGTCTGGCTTTTTTATGGCGGTTTTGGAGCAGTGGCTTCTTCCTTGCTGAGCGGCCTTTCAGGTTATGTCGATATAGGACTAATTTTACTGTGGATATAGATACTTTTGTACCTGTTTCCTCCAGCATCTTCACAAGGTCCTTTGCTGTTGTTCTGGGATTGATATGCACTTTTCGCATCAAAGTACGTTAATCTCTAGGAGACAGAACGTATGTATGTAAACTTACGACTTCAACTGTAACAGTAGATAATATGTAGATAAAATGTAGACAGTAGTTGATAATATGTAGGTAATAGTAGATAATATGTTGACAATAGTAGATAATATGTAGATAACAGTACATCATATGCAGATCACATGTAGATCATATGTAGATAATAGTAGGTAATAGTAGGTAATAGGAGGTAATAGTAGATAATATGTAGGTAATAGTAGGTAATAGTAGATAATAGTAGGTAATAGTAGGTAATAGTAGATAATATGTTGACAATAGTAGATAATATGTAGATAACAGTACATCATATGCAGATCACATGTAGATCATATGTAGATAATAGTAGGTAATAGTAGGTAATAGTAGGTAATAGTAGATAATATGTAGGTAATAGTAGGTAATAGTAGATAATAGTAGGTAATAGTAGGTAATAGTAGATAATATGTAGGTAATAGTAGATAATATGTAGGTAATAGTAGATAATAGTAGGTAATAGTAGGTAATAGTAGATAATAGTAGGTAATAGTAGGTAATAGTAGGTAATAGTAGATAATAGTAGGTAATAGTAGGTAATAGTAGGTAATAGTAGGTAATAGTAGATAATAGTAGGTAATAGTAGGTAATAGTAGATAATAGTAGATAATAGTAGGTAATAGTAGGTAATAGTATATAACAGTAGATAATAGTAGGTAATAGTAGGTAATAGTAGGTAATAGTAGGTAATAGTAGATAATAGTAGGTAATAGTAGATAATAGTAGATAATAGTAGGTAATAGTAGGTAATAGTATATAATATGTAGGTAATAGTAGGTAATAGTAGGTAATAGTGGGTAATAGTAGGTAATAGTAGGTAATAGTAGATAATAGTAGGTAATAGTAGGTAATAGTAGGTAATAGTAGGTAATAGTAGATAATAGTAGATAATAGTAGGTAATAGTAGGTAATAGTATATAATATGTAGGTAATAGTAGGTAATAGTAGGTAATAGTGGGTAATAGTAGGTAATAGTAGATAATATGTAGGTAATAGTAGGTAATAGTAGGTAATAGTAGGTAATAGTAGATAATATTAGGTAATAGTAGGTAATAGTAGATAATATGAAGGTAATAGTAGGTAATAGTAGGTAATAGTAGGTAATAGTAGGTAATAGTAGATAATATGTAGGTAATAGTAGGTAATAGTAGGTTATAGTAGGTAATATGTAGGTAATAGTAGGTAATAGTAGGTAATAGTAGGTAATAGTAGGTAATAGTAGGTAATATGTAGGTAATAGTAGGTAATAGTAGGTAATAGTAGGTAATAGTAGATAATATGTAGGTAATAGTAGATAATATGTAGGTAATAGTAGATAATAGTAGGTAATAGTAGATAATAGTAGGTAATAGTAGGTAATAGTAGATAATAGTATGTAATAGTAGATAATAGTAGGTAATAGTAGATAATAGTAGGTAATAGTAGGTAATAGTAGGTAATAGTAGATAATATGTAGGTAATAGTAGGTAATAGTAGGTAATAGTAGATAATAGTAGGTAATAGTAGGTAATAGTAGGTAATAGTAGATAATAGTAGATAATAGTAGGTAATAGTAGATAATAGTAGGTAATTATTTATTTATTTTTATTTATTTTTAGTCATTTAGCAGACGCTCTTATCCAGAGCGACTTACAGGAGCAATTAGGGTTAAGTGCCTTGCTCAAGGGCACATCGACAGATTTGTCACCTAGTCGGCTCGGGGATTAGAACCAGCGACCTTTCGGTTACTGGCACAACGCTCTTACCCACTAAGCTACCTGCCGCCACTAATAGTAGATAATAGTAGGTAATAGTAGGTAATAGTAGATAATAGTAGATAATAGTAGATAATAGTAGGTAATAGTAGGTAATAGTAGGTAATAGTAGATAATAGTAGGTAATAGTAGATAATAGTAGGTAATAGTAGGTAATACAGTATGTACGTATTATCTATATACTGTATCATCTACTATTATCAATATATTATCTACTAATCTTACAGTGCATTCGGAAAGTATTCAAACCCCTTTACTTTTTCCCACATTTTGTTTACGTTACAGCATTATTCTAAAATGGATTAAATACAATGTATTCCTCCAAACTATACACAATACCCCATAATGACAAAGTGAAAACAGGTTTTTAGAAATCTTATTTACATCAGTATTCAGACCCTTTGCTATGACACTCGAAATTGAGCCCAGGTGCATCCTGTTTCCATTTGTCATCCTTGAGATGTTTCTACAACTTGATTGGAGTCCACCTGTGGTAAATTCAATTGATTATTTGGAAAGGAACACACCTGTCTATATAAGGTCTCACAGGTTGCCACCCGACCAAACTGAGCAATCGGGGGAGAAGGGCCTTGGTCAGGGAGGTGACCAAGAACCAGATTGTCACTCTGACAGAGCTCCAGAGTTCCTCTGTGGAGATGGGAGAACCTTCCAGAAGGACAGCACTCCACCAATCCTGCCTTTTTGGTAGAGAGGCCAGACGGAAGCCACTCCTCAGTAAAAGCCACATGACAACCCTCTCAGACCATGATAAACAAGATTCTCTGGTCTGATGAAACCAAGATTGAACGCTTTGACTTGAATGCCAAGTGTCACGTCTGGAGGAAACCTGGCACCATCCCTACAGTGAAGCATGGAGGTGGCAGCATCATGCTGTGGGGATGTTTTTCAGCGGTAGGGACTGGGAGACTAGTCAGGATCGAGGGAAAGATGAACCATGCAAAGTACAGAGAGATCCTTGATGAAAACCTGCTCCAGAGCGCCCAGGACCTCAGACTGGGGCGAAGGTTTACCTTCCCACATGACAACAACCCTAAGCACACAGCCAAGACAACACAGGAGTGGCTTCAGGACAAGTCTCTGAATGTCCTTGAGCGGCCCAGCCAGAGCCCGGACTTGAACCTGATTTAACATCTCTGGAGAGACCTGAAAATCGCTGTGCAGCGACACTCCCCATCCAACCTGACAGAGCTTGAGAGGATCTGCAGAGAATAATGGGAGAAACTCCCCAAATACAGGTGTGCCAAGCTTGTAACGTCATTCCCAAGAAGAGTCGAGGCTGTAATTGCTGCCAAATTCGCTTCAACAAAGTACGGAGTAAAGGGTCTGAATACTTATGTAAATGTCATATTTCCATTTTTTTTTTTTTATACATTTCCAAAAACTTCAAAAAAAACTGTTTTTGCTTGGGGTATTGTGTGTACATTGATGAGGAAAAATATATATTTAATCAATTTTAGAATAAGGATGTAACATAACAAAATGTGGAAAAAGTCAAGGGGTCTGAATACTTTCCGAATGCACTGTAATAGTAAATAATATGTAGATAATAGTAAATAATTTAGCTTTGTTTGTAACTTATTTTGTAACTTATTTTGTACATAATGTTGCTGCTACCGTCTCTTATGACCGAAAAGAGCTTCTGGACATCAGAACAGCGATTACTCACCTCGAACTGGACTAATAACTTTTCTGTAATATCTTATGTTTCACTGAGTCGTGGCTGAACGACGACACAGATAATATAGAGCTGGCTGGGTTTTCTGTGCATCGGCAGGACAGAACAGCTACGTCTGGTAAGACGAGGGGTGTGGGTGTGTGTCTATTTGTCAATAACAGCTGGTGCGCAATGTCTAATGTTAAAGAAGTCTCGAGGTATTGCTCGCCTGAGGTAGAGTACCTTGTAATAAGCTGTAGACCCACTATCTACCAAGAGAGTTTTCATCTATATTATTCGTAGCTGTCTATTTACCACCACAAACCGATGCTGGCACTAAGACCGCACTCAACGAGCTGTATAAGGCCATAAGCAAACAAGAAAATGCTCATCCAGAAGCGGCGCTCCTAGTGGCTGGGGACTTTAATGCAGGCAAACTTAAATCAATTTTACCTAATTTCTACCAGCATGTCACATGTGCAACCAGAGGAAAAAAAATTATAGACCACCTTTTCTCCACACACAGAGACGCATACAAAGCACTCCCTCGCCCTCCATTTTGCAAATCTGACCATAATTCTATCCTCCTGATTCCTGCTTACAAGCGAAAACTAAAACAGGAAGTACCAGTGACTCGGTCAATACAGAAGTGGTCAGATGACGCGGATGCTACGCTACAGGACTGTTTTGCTGGCACAGACTGGAATATGTTCTGGGATTCATCCAATGGCATTGAGGAGTATACCACCTCAGTCACCGGCTTCATCAATAAATGCATCGACGACGTCATCCCTACAGTGACCGTACGTACATATCCCAACCAGAAGCCATGGATTACAGGCAACATCCGCACCGAGCTAAAGGGTAGAGCTGACGCTTTCAAGGAGCGGGACACTAATCCAGACGCTTATAAGAAATCCCGCTACACCCTCAAACGAACCATCGAACAGGCAAAGCGTCCATACAGGACTAAGATTGAATCCTACTACACCGGCTCTGATGCTTGTCGGATGTGGCAGGGCTTGCAAACTATTACGGACTACAAAGGGAAACCCAGCCGCGAGCTGCCCAGTGACGCTAGCCTACCAGACGAGCTAAAAGCCTTTTATAATCGCTTCGAGGCAAGCAACACTGAAGCATGCATGAGAGCATCAGCTGTTCCAGATGACTGTGTGATCACGCTCTCGGTATTCGATGTGAGCAAGACCTTTAAACAGGTCAACATTCCCAACGCCGCGGAGCCAGACGGATTACCAGGACGTGTACTCAAAGCATGCGCAGACCAACTGGCAAGCGTCTTCACTGACATTTTCAACCTCTCCCTGACCGAGTCATAATACCTACATGTTTCAAGCAGACCACCATAGTCCCTGTGCCCATGAACACTAAGATAACCTGCCTAAATGACTACCGACCCTTAGGACTTACATCTGTAGCCATGAAGTGGTTTGAAAGGCTGGTCATGGCTCACATCAACAGCATTATCCCAGAAACCCTAGACCCACTCCAACTCGCATACCGCCCCAACAGATCCACAGATGACGCAATCTCAATCGCACTCCACACATCAACACCATCATCCCGGAAACCCTAGACCCACTCTAATTTGCATACCGCCCTAACAGATCAACAGATGACGCAATCTCAATCGCACTCCACACTGCCCTCTCCCACCTGGACAAAATGAACACCTATGTGATAATGCTGTTCATTGACTACAGCTCAGCGTTCAACACCATAGTGCCCACAAAGCTCATCACTAAGCTAAGGACCCTGGGACTAAACACCTCTCTCTGCAACTGGATCCTGGACTTCCTGACGGGCCGCCCCCAGGTGGTAAGGGTAGGCAACAACATATCTGCCACGCTGATCCTCAACACGGGGGCCCCTCAGGGGTGCGTGCTCAGTCCCCTCCTGTACTCTCTGTTCACCCACGACTGCATGGCCAAACACGACTCCAACACAATTGTTAAGTTTGCTGACGACACAACAGTGGTAGGCCTGATCACCGACAACGATGAGACAGCCTATAGGGAGGAGGTCAGAGACCTGGGAGTGTGGTGCCAGGACAACAACCTCTCCCTAAATGTGAGCAAGACAAAGGAGCTGTTCGTGGACTACAGGAAAAGGTGGGCCGAACAGGCCCCCATTAACATCGACGGGGCTGTAGTAGAGCGGGTCGAGGGTTTCAAGTTCCTTGGTGTCCACATCACCAACTAACTATCATGGTCCAAACACACCAAGACAGTTGTGAAGAGGGCACGACAAAGCCTATTACCCCTCAGAAGACTGAAATGATTTGGCATGGGTCCCCAGATCCTCAAAAAGTTATACAGTTGCACCATCGAGAGCATCCTGACTGGTTGCATCACCGCCTGGTATGGCAACTGCTCGGCATCTGACCGTAAGGCGCTACAGAGGATATTGCATATGGCCCAGTACATCACTGGTACCAAGCGTCCTGCCATCCAGGACCTATATACTAGGCAGTGTCAGAGGAAGGCCCAAAAAATTGCCAAAGACTCCAGCCACCCAAGTCATAGACTGCTCTCTCTGCTACCGCACGGCAAGCGGTACCGGAGAGCCAAGACTAGAACCAAAAGGCTCCTTAAAAGCTTCTACCCCCAAGCCATAAGGCTGCTGAACAATTAATCAAATGGCCACCCTGACTATTTACATTGACCCTTTGTTTTTTACACTGCTGCTACTTGCTGTTTATTATCTATGCATAGTCACTTTACCCCTACCTACATGTACAAATTACCTCGACTAACCTGTATCCCCACACATTGACTCGGTACCGGTACCCCCTGTATATAGCCTTGTAATTGTTATTTATTTGTGTTATTTTTTAATTTATTTTTTAACTTTAGTTTATTTATTAAATATTTTCTGAACTCTTTCTTGAACTGCATTGTTGGTTAAGCGCTTGTAATTAAGCATTTCACCTGTTGTATTCATCACAAGTGACATGATTTGATAATAGTAGATAATATCTAGATAATATCTAGATAATATCTAGATAATAGTAGATAATAATAGATAATATGTAGATAATAGGTAGATAATATGTAGATAATATGTAGATAGTATTAGATAATAGTAGATTATATATAAATAATATGTAGATAATAGTAGATCATATGTAGATAATATGTAGATAATACAGTATGTAGATAATAAGTAGATAATACAGTATGTAGATAATATGTAGATAATACAGTATGTAGATAATATGTAGATAATAGTAGATAATATGTAGATAATAATCGATAATATGTAGATAATAATAGATAATATGTAGATAATAATCGATAATATGTAGATAATAGTAGATAATATGTAGATAATAATCGATAATATGTAGATAATAATAGATAATAAGTAGATAATAGTAGATAATATGTAGATAATAATAGATTATATGTAAATAATATGTAGATAATAGTAGATAATATGTAGATAATAGCAGATAATATGTAGATAGTATTAGATAATACAGTATGTAGATAATAAGTAGATAATATGTAGATAATATGTAGATAGAAGATAATATGTAGATAATATGTAGATAATAGCAGATAATATGTAGATAATAGTAGATATTATGTAGATAATATGTAGATAATAGCAGATAATATGTAGATAATATGTAGATATATGTAGATAATAGTAGATAATATGTAGATAATAATAGATAATATGTAGATAATAGTAGATATGTAGATAATAGTAGATAATATGTAGATAATATGTTGATAATAGTAGATATGTAGATTATAGTAGATATGTAGATAATAGTAGATAATATGTAGATAATATGTTGATAATATGTTGATAATATGTTGTTAATAGTAGATAATATGTAGATAATATGTTAATAATAGTAGATATGTAGATTATAGTAGATATGTAGATAATAGTAGATAATATGTAGATAATATGTTGATAATAGTAGATATGTAGATTATAGTAGATATGTAGATAATAGTAGATAATATGTAGATAATATGTTGATAATATGTTGATAATAATAGATAATATGTAGATAATAGTAGATATGTAAATAGTAGATAATATGTAGATAATATGTTGATAATAGTAGATATGTAGATAATAGTAGATATGTAGATAATAGTAGATAATATGTAGATAATATGTTGATAATAGTAGATATGTAGATTATAGTAGATATGTAGATAATAGTAGATAATATGTAGATAATATGTAGATAATATGTAGATAATATGTAGATAATATGTTGATAATAGTAGATAATATGTATATAATAGTAGATATGTAGATAATAGTAGATATGTAGATAATAGTAGATAATATGTAGATAATATGTTGATAATAGTAGATAATATGTAGATAATAGTAGATATGTAGATAATAGTAGATAATATGTAGATAATATGTTGATAATAGTAGATATGTAGATAATAGTAGATAATATGTAGATAATATGTTGATAATAGTAGATATGTAGATAATAGTAGATAATATGTAGATAATATGTGGATAATATGTAGACAATAGTAGAGCATAGTAGATCATAGCAGATAATATATACAGTGGCTTGCGAAAGTATTCACCTCCCTTGGCATTTTTCCTATTTTGTTGCCTTACAACCTGGAGTTAAAATAGATTTTTGGGGGGGTTTGTATAATTTGATTTACACAACATGCCCCCCCCCCCCCCCCTCTACTTTGTAGAGCCAGCTTTTGCAGCAGTTACAGCTGCAAGTCTCTTGGGGTATGTCTCTATAAGCTTGGCACATCTAGCCACTGGGATTTTTGCCCATTCTTCAAGGCAAAACTGCTCCAGCTCCTTCAAGTTGGATGGGTTCCACTGGTGTACCACATATTCTCAATTGGATTGAGGTCTGGGCTTTGACTAGGCCATTCCAAGACACTTAAATGTTTCCCCTTAAACCACTCGAGTGTTGCTTTAGCAGTATGCTTAGGGTCATTGTCCTGCTGGAAGGTGAACCTCCGTCCCAGTCTCAAATCTCTGGAAGACTGAAACAGGTTTCCCTCAAGAATTTCCCTGTATATAGCGCCATCCCATCATTCCTTCAATTCTGACCAGTTTCCCAGTCCCTGCCGATGAAAAACATCCCCACAGCATGATGCTGCCACCACCATGCTTCACTGTGGGGATGGTGTTCTCGGGGTGATGAGAGGTGTTGGGTTTGCACCAGATATATAATTTTCCTTGATGGCCAAAATGCTCAATTTGAGTCTAATCTGACCAGAGTACCTTCTTCCATATGTTTGGGGAGTCTCCCACATGCCTTTTGGCGAACACCAAACCTGTTTGCTTATTATTTTCTTTAAGCAATGGCTTTTTTCTGGCCACTCTTCCGTAAAGCCCAGCTCTGTGGAGTGTACGGCTTAAAGTGGTCCTATGGACAGATACTCCAATCTCCGCTGTGGCGCTTTGCAGCTCCTTCAGGGTTATCTTTGGTCTCTTTGTTGCCTCTCTGATTAATGCCCTCCTTGCCTGGTCCGTGAGTTTTGGTGGGCGGCCCTCTCTTGGCAGGTTTGTTGTGGTGCCATATTCTTTTCATTTTTTAAATAATGGATTTAATGGGATGTTCAAAGTTTCGGATATTTTTTTATAACCCAACCCTGATCTGTACTTCTCCACAACTTTGTCCCTGACCTGTTTGGAGAGCTCCTTGGTCTTCATGGTGCCGCTTGCTTGGTGGTGCCCCTTGCTTAGTGGTGTTGCAGACTCTGGGGCCTTTCAGAACAGGTGTATATATACTGAGATCATGTGACACTTAGATTGCACACAGGTGGACTTTATTTAACTAATTATGTGACTTCTGAAGGTAATTGGTTGCACCAGATCTTATTTAGGGGCTTCATAGCAAAGGGGGTGAATACATTCTGCACGAGCACTTTTCCGTTATTTGTTTTTTAGAATTCTTTGAAATAAGTTATTATTTTCATTTCACCAATTTGGACTATTTTGTTTATGTCCATTACATGAAATCCAAATAAAAATCAATTTAAAATACAGGTTGTAATGCAACAAAATAGGAAAAACGCCATGTGGGATGAATACTTTTGCAAGGCACTGTAGATAATAGTATATAATATGTAAACAATAGTAAATAATATGTAGATAATATGTTGATAGTAGTAGACGATATGTAAATAATAGTAGATAACAGATGATAATATGTAGATAATATGTAGATCATAGTAGAAACAGAGCGATTAGACAGTAATAGTAGATAACAGACCTGTTGACAGGAAACAGTGAGTCCACCAGGTTTCCTTCTATCTTCGCCAGACTGTGTTTAGGAACCAGCAGGGCCTCCACGTTACCTTCCACTCTGTACCGACTGAAACCCCCCCAACACACACACACACACACACACACACACACACACACACAATAGCAGAATAACTTTGTGCAACATGTCATCATGGAGGAGTCTGCTTCAGGCCTGCACCAATCAACATGTCATCATGGAGGA
>NW_028164603.1:312500-322500 GCF_964263955.1 Coregonus lavaretus
ACTACTGTAAATTGGATTTTAGTTAAACTGTTTATACACATCGCATATTTATTTATATACTGGATTCTTGACATAGCTTACTCTAATATATCTACTGCTGCACATGTAATTCTTAGTTTATCTTGTATAAATTCCCCGTGTAAATATGTATAGATTGCATTTTGATACTGCTACAGTGCTATTTGGGTTGTTAATTGGATTCGTTCCGCCGTTCTTGCCTTTTTGTATTTATTTTTCTTTACATTTTAATTTTTTGACATTTTACTGCATTGTTAGGAGCTAGCATTTCACTGCACCGCTATAACACCTGTTAAACTGTGTACGCAACCAATAAACTTTAATTTGATTTGTTAAAACAAAAGAAAATCCCATGACTGAAACTGTCAGACCCTGATCTGTTTCACCTGTCTTGTGCTTATCTCCACCCCCCACCAGGTGTCTCCACCCCCCACCAGGTGTCTCCACCCCCCACCAGGTGTCTCCACCCCCCTCCAGGTGTCTCCACCCCCCACCAGGTGTCTCCACCCCCCACCAGGTGTCTCCACCCCCACCAGGTGTCTCCCATTTTCCCCATTATCCCCTGTGTATTTACACCTGCATTTCTGTTTGTCTGTTGCCAGTTTGTCTTGTTTTGTCAGGTCTTTCCAGCGTGTTTCCCGTTTCTCCAGTTTTCAAGTTCTTGTTTTCTAGTCTTCCTGGTTCCGACCTTTCTGTCTGCCCTGACCCTGACCATGAGCCTGCCTGCCGTTCTGTCCCTGATTGACTTTGCTTGGATTATGAACCTCTGCCTGCCCTCGACTTGCCCTCGACCTGCCCTCGGCCTGCCTTCTGCCTGCCATCGACCTGCCCTCGACCTGCCCTTTGGTCTTGCCCTCAACCTGCCCTCTGCCTGCCCTCGGCCTGCCCTCTGCCTGCCCTCGGCCTGCCCTCTGCCTGCCCTCTGCCTGCCCTCGACCTGCCCTCGGCCTGCCCTCGGCCTGCCCTCTGCCTGCCCTCTGCCTGCCCTCGACCTGCCCTCGACCTGCCCTCTGCCTGCCCTCGGCCTGCCCTCTGCCTGCCCTCTGCCTGCCCTCGACCTGCCCTCTGCCTGCCCTCGGCCTGCCCTCGACCTGCCCTCGACCTGCCCTCTGCCTGCCCTCTGCCTGCCCTCTGCCTGCCCTCGACCTGCCCTTTGGTCTTGCCCTCGACCTGCCCTCTGCCTGCCCTCGGCCTGCCCTTGACCTGCCCTCTGCCTGCCATCTGCCTGCCCTTTGTCTTGCCCTCGACCTGCCCTCTGCCTGCCCTCGTTCTGCCCTCTGCCTGCCCTCGGCCTGCCCTCTGCCTGCCCTCTGCCTGCCCTCTGCCTGCCCTCGACCTGCCCTCGACCTACCATCCACCTCCTGTGTCTGGGGTCTGGGGTCTGGGGTCTGAGAAACTCAGTTCTGGTGACTTTCTAGATCTAAAATTACATTTTCGAAATGAGCCCAATAACATATTGGTAAAAATGTTGTACAAATTACTGTAACATAGGAGCTCATTTTAGCTAACCCTTTTCCTAACTTTAAGCGCTCTCACAAACATACTCCTAAACAGCTCCTATCCCCATATCCCCAGCTCCTATCCCCATATCCCCAGCTCCTATCCCCATATCCCCAGCTCCTATCCCCAGCTCCTATCTCCATATCCCCAGCTCCTATCCCCATATCCCCAGCTCCTATCCCCAGCTCCTATCCCCAGCTCCTATCCCCATATCCCCAGCTCCTATCCCCATTTCCCCAGCTCCTATCCCCATTTCCCCAGCTCCTATCCCCATAACCCCAGCTCCTATCCCCATATCCCCAGCTCCTATCCCCATTTCCCCAGCTCCTATCCCCATTTCCCCAGCTCCTATTCCCAGCTCCTATCCCCATTTCCCCAGCTCCATCCCCAGCTCCTATCCCCATATCCCCAGCTCCTATCCCCATATCCCCAGCTCCTATCCCCATATCCCCAGCTCCTATCCCCATTTCCCCAGCTCCTATCCCCAGCTCCTATCCCCAGCTCCTATCCCCATATCCCCAGCTCCTATCCCCAGCTCCTATCCCCATATCCCCAGCTCCTATCCCCATATCCCCAGCTCCTATCCCCATTTCCCCAGCTCCTATCCCCATATCCCCAGCTCCTATCCCCAGCTCCTATCCCCATATCCCCAGCTCCTATCCCCATATCCCCAGCTCCTATCCCCATTTCCCCAGCTCCTATCCCCATTTCCCCAGCTCCTATCCCCATTTCCCCAGCTCCTATCCCCATTTCCCCAGCTCCTATCCCCATTTCCCCAGCTCCTATCCCCATTTCCCCAGCTCCTATCCCCATTTCCCCAGCTCCTATTCCCAGCTCCTATCCCCATTTCCCCAGCTCCTATCCCCATTTCCCCAGCTCCTATCCCCATTTCCCCAGCTCCTATCCCCAGCTCCTATCCCCAGCTCCTATCCCCATATCCCCAGCTCCTATCCCCAGCTCCTATCCCCATATCCCCAGCTCCTATCCCCATATCCCCAGCTCCTATCCCCATTTCCCCAGCTCCTATCCCCATTTCCCCAGCTCCTATCCCCATTTCCCCAGCTCCTATCCCCATTTCCCCAGCTCCTATCCTATCCCCTGGCCATAATACTATTAAATGGCTAACAACTACTGCTCTCCCTCTCCCACAGACTATCCACACTGACTCCTCCCATCCACAGGTCTCTACCCACTCCAACACAACCTACACTGCTGATAAAATGATTATTGATTCCATTTAGTACTCCATTACACTGCTGTTCATTGATTATTGATTCCATTTAGTACTCCATTACACTGCTGATAAAATGATTATTGATTCCATTTAGTACTCCATTACACTGCTGTTCATTGATTATTGATAGTCATTACCATTAGTATCTATCTATCCTGCTACTGGTCACTATTCCTCCTGTTAACAGGGACAGTACCTCTGGAAAGTATTCAGACCCCTTCCCTTTTTCCACATGTTGTTACGTTACAGCCTTATTCTAGAATGCATGAAATTAATTTTTCCCTCATCAATCTACAAACAATACTCAATAATGACAAAGCAAAAACAGGTTTTTAGATTTTTTTTGCATATTTATTAAAAATTAAAAACAGAAATACCATACCCTTTGCTATGAGGTCAGTATCAGTACCTTATTCAATGGCAGGGGTGCTGGAGTGGTTGAATATACAGGTCAGTACCTTATTCAATGTGCAGGGGTACTGGAGTGGTTGGATATACAGGTCAGTACCTTATTCAATGGCAGGGGTACTGGAGTGGTTGGATATACAGGTCAGTACCTTATTCAATGGCAGGGGTACTGGAGTGGTTGGATATACAGGTCAGTACCTTATTCAATGGCAGGGGTACTGGAGTGGTTGGATATACAGGTCAGTGTCAGTACCTTATTCAATGGCAGTGGTACTGGAGTGGTTGAATAGACAGGTCAGTGTCAGTACCTTATTCAATGGCAGGGGTACTGGAGTGGTTGGATATACAGGTCAGTACCTTATTCAATGTGCAGGGGTACTGGAGTGGTTGGATATACAGGTCAGTACCTTATTCAATGGCAGTGGTACTGGAGTGGTTGAATAGACAGGTCAGTACCTTATTCAATGTGCAGGGGTACTGGAGTGGTTGGATATACAGGTCAGTACCTTATTCAATGTGCAGTGGTACTGGAGTGGTTGAATATACAGGTCAGTACCTTATTCAATGGCAGGGGTACTGGAGTGGTTGGATATACAGGTCAGTCCCTTATTCAATGGCAGGGGTACTGGAGTGGTTGGATATACAGGTCAGTCCCTTATTCAATGGCAGTGGTACTGGAGTGGTTGAATATACAGGTCAGTGTCAGTACCTTATTCAATGGCAGGGGTACTGGAGTGGTTGGATATACAGGTCAGTGTCAGTACCTTATTCAATGGCAGGGGTACTGGAGTGGTTGAATATACAGGTCAGTGTCAGTACCTTATTCAATGGCAGGGGTACTGGAGTGGTTGGATATACAGGTCAGTGTCAGTACCTTATTCAATGGCAGGGGTACTGGAGTGGTTGGATATACAGGTCAGTACCTTATTCAATGGCAGGGGTACTGGAGTGGTTGAATATACAGGTCAGTGTCAGTACCTTATTCAATGGCAGGGGTGCTGGAGTGGTTGGATATACAGGTCAGTACCTTATTCAATGGCAGGGGTACTGGAGTGGTTGAATATACAGGTCAGTGTCAGTACCTTATTCAATGGCAGGGGTACTGGAGTGGTTGGATATACAGGTCAGTGTCAGTACCTTATTCAATGGCAGGGGTACTGGAGTGGTTGGATATACAGGTCAGTACCTTATTCAATGGCAGGGGTACTGGAGTGGTTGAATATACAGGTCAGTGTCAGTACCTTATTCAATGGCAGGGGTACTGGAGTGGTTGGATATACAGGTCAGTGTCAGTACCTTATTCAATGTGCAGGGGTACTGGAGTGGTTGGATATACAGGTCAGTATCTTATTCAATGGCAGGGGTACTGGAGTGGTTGAATATACAGGTCAGTATCTTATTCAATGGCAGGGGTGCTGGAGTGGTTGAATATAAATAAATAAATAAATAAATATGCCATTTAGCAGACGCTTTTATCCAAAGCGACTTACAGTCATGCGTGCATACATTTTTGTGTATGGGTGGTCCCGGGGATCGAACCCACTACCTTGGCGTTACAAGCGCCGTGCTCTACCAGTTGAGCTACAGAGGACCACGTATATATATACAGGTCAGTGTCAGTACCTTATTCAATGGCAGGGGTACTGGAGTGGTTGTATATACAGGTCAGTACCTTATTCAATGTGCAGGGGTACTGGAGTGGTTGGATATACAGGTCAGTGTCAGTACCTTATTCAATGGCAGGGGTACTGGAGTGGTTGAATATACAGGTCAGTGTCAGTACCTTATTCAATGGCAGGGGTACTGGAGTGGTTGGATATACAGGTCAGTGTCAGTACCTTATTCAATGGCAGGGGTACTGGAGTGGTTGGATATACAGGTCAGTACCTTATTCAATGGCAGGGGTACTGGAGTGGTTGAATATACAGGTCAGTGTCAGTACCTTATTCAATGGCAGGGGTACTGGAGTGGTTGGATATACAGGTCAGTACCTTATTCAATGGCAGGGGTACTGGAGTGGTTGAATATACAGGTCAGTACCTTATTCAATGGCAGGGGTACTGGAGTGGTTGAATATACAGGTCAGTACCTTATTCAATGTGCAGGGGTACTGGAGTGGTTGGATATACAGGTCAGTACCTTATTCAATGGCAGGGGTACTGGAGTGGTTGGATATACAGGTCAGTACCTTATTCAATGGCAGTGGTACTGGAGTGGTTGAATAGACAGGTCAGTACCTTATTCAATGTGCAGGGGTACTGGAGTGGTTGGATATACAGGTCAGTACCTTATTCAATGGCAGGGGTACTGGAGTGGTTGGATATACAGGTCAGTACCTTATTCAATGGCAGGGGTACTGGAGTGGTTGAATATACAGGTCAGTATCAGTACCTTATTCAATGGCAGGGGTACTGGAGTGGTTGGATATACAGGTCAGTGTCAGTACCTTATTCAATGGCAGGGGTACTGGAGTGGTTGGATATACAGGTCAGTACCTTATTCAATGGCAGGGGTACTGGAGTGGTTGAATATACAGGTCAGTGTCAGTACCTTATTCAATGGCAGGGGTACTGGAGTGGTTGGATATACAGGTCAGTACCTTATTCAATGGCAGGGGTACTGGAGTGGTTGAATATACAGGTCAGTATCAGTACCTTATTCAATGGCAGGGGTACTGGAGTGGTTGAATATACAGGTCAGTGTCAGTACCTTATTCAATGGCAGTGGTACTGGAGTGGTTGGATATACATGTCAGTACCTTATTCAATGGCAGGGGTACTGGAGTGGTTGAATATACAGGTCAGTGTCAGTACCTTATTCAATGGCAGGGGTACTGGAGTGGTTGGATATACAGGTCAGTACCTTATTCAATGGCAGGGGTACTGGAGTGGTTGAATATACAGGTCAGTACCTTATTCAATGGCAGGGGTACTGGAGTGGTTGGATATACAGGTCAGTACCTTATTCAATGGCAGGGGTACTGGAGTGGTTGGATATACAGGTCAGTGTCAGTACCTTATTCAATGGCAGGGGTGCTGGAGCCGGGCTTCCTCCCAGGCGTGAGTCAGGTTTCCCGCTCTGGCCAACGACAAAGTCGGCTCAAAACAAAAGTGATGTAATTAAGCGATCAAGTGATGAGTAGGACTCCGTGTTTTCACATGCAAAAGGGATTCATTTTGATAAAAACACTTAATCTGCCTTCCCAATGAAAACTAGTTTGAATTCAAACGTTTATTTTATGGAAAAGAGACGTGTTCGCCAGACGATGCACCATGCTGGCTTGTTGATAACATGACAGAGTGGGTTTGATTTGAGAAGGGAGCTCCTCCCTCCCCGCTTTCATCCGATGATGTAAGGGGCCATTGCCCGGTTCAACCTGGGATAGTGTAATAGATCTCCCTCAATGAATGGGGCTCCGTTGTTTCATCGCCCACAACGCATTCAAAGGATCACGGCCGTTTGTGACTAAAAAGCCCTATACAGATTGACCAACTATGGTTTGCATGCCCTGCCGAAGGACCCTATCATCATGCGGAATAGGTGGTTGAAGTTGGTTGGTCCCCAGTGGTGGTGAGTATACTTGTAGCTAGACCATAGACTGATGGTTTATATCTTTTTTTTTGTATCTGGTTATGTATATTTTGATAATCATTATCATTATCATCGCTAGCATGGATGACTTTAGCTAGCTAGCTACCTAACTAGCTAGTTAGCTAGCTGGCTAACATTAGTCTACCTCAATACAACTCAGATTTGGCTTGGAAACACGATAACATTTCAGAAGGCAAATAATTAGTAGGAAAACCTTTTGTCATGACTGTGATGTCGCCAGATTGACTTTAGATATGGTATAACTTTAGCCAGCTAACTAAGATTGAGGGGACCACCATATTTTAGCTAGTTAACATTAGCATTGCAAGCTATTTTTGACTAACTTTTTTAGTAACAGTAATGGCAACATTGCCATCTCTAAAGTAAATTTGAAGATGTCATAATATGGCAAAGTTGCTTCCTACTAATTATTTGCACACTTTACAAATTTTATCGTATCGCACCCCAATGGTGGAACAAGCTCCCTCACAGCGCCAGGACAGCGGAGTCACTGACCACCTTCCGGAGACACTTGAAACCACCCTCTTTAAGGAATACCTGGGATAGTATAAAAGTAATCATTCTACCCCCCCCCCCACAAAAACATTTAATAATAATAATTAAAAAAAAAAAAATTTTTTAAAAAGAGCATCTGCTAATTGATGTAAATGTAATAGAATAAGCTTCCAAACGAGGCTACGTTATTTATCGAGCTATGTTCGAGCTATGTTCGAGCTATGTTCGAGCTATGTTCGAGCTATGTTTATAATTGAGGGTTGATGACAATTGTTGACGCTGTTTTTCTGTTAGACAAAGTGCCCAGTTGGGGGCCAGACTGATCCCCTGGTCAACAGATGCCAGGACCTACCAGAAGGAGCAAAGGTGAATCTCATAACATGTACAGCAATGTAATTGTAATGGTTTAGCAATCTCTAAAAATCATTTAATTCACTGTTCACTTTCTTTTTTAACAGCTTGTCAGGCAAGACCTCAGAATAAAAGTGAGTGATGCTTCACACGTACCCTTGTGACACCTCCTCCGTTGTTGCCAGTCTGACACCTCCTCCATTGTTGCCAGTCTGACACCTCCTCCGTTGTTGCCAGTCTGACACCTCCTCCGTTGTTGCCAGTCTGACACCTCCTCCGTTGTTGCCAGTCTGACACCTCCTCCGTTGTTGCCAGTCTGACACCTCCTCCGTTGTTGCCAGTCTGACACCTCCTCCGTTGTTGCCAGTCTGACACCTCCTCCGTTGTTGCCAGTCTGACACCTCCTCCGTTGTTGCCAGTCTGACACCTCCTCCGTTGTTGCCAGTCTGACACCTCCTCCATTGTTGCCAGTCTGACACCTCCTCCGTTGTTGCCAGTCTGACACCTCCTCCGTTGTTGCCAGTCTGACACCTCCTCCGTTGTTGCCAGTCTGACACCTCCTCCATTGGCTGAAAACTTTTTACTTTTAAACTCGGACAAAACAGAGATGCTTGTTCTAGGTCCCAAGAAACAAAGAGATCTTCTGTTAAATCTGACAATTCATCTTGATGGTTGTAAAGTCGTCTCAAATAAAACTGTGAAGGACCTCGGCGTTACTCTTGACCCTGATCTCTCTTTTGACGAACATATCAAGACTGTTTCAAGGACAGCTTTTTTCCATCTACGTAACATTGCAAAAATCAGAAATTTTCTGTCCAAAAATGATGCAGAAAAATTAATCCATGCATTTGTTACTTCTAGGTTAGACTACTGCAATGCTCTATTTTCCGGCTACCCGGATAAAGCACTAAATAAACTTCAGTTAGTGCTAAATACGGCTGCTAGAATCCTGACTAGAACCAAGAAATTTGATCATATTACTCCAGTGCTAGCTTCCCTACACTGGCTTCCTGTTAAGGCAAGGGCTGATTTCAAGGTTTTACTGTTAACCTATAAAGCGTTACATGGGCTTGCTCCTACCTATCTTTCCGAGTTGGTCCTGCCGTACATACCAATACGTACGCTACGGTCACAAGACGCAGGCCTCCTAATTGTCCCTAGAATTTCTAAGCAAACAGCGGGAGGCAGGGCTTTCTCCTATAGATCTCCATTTTTATGGAACAGTCTGCCTACCCATGTGAGAGACGCAGACTCGGTCTCAACCTTTAAGTCTTTACTGAAGACTTATCTCTTCAGTAGGTCATATGATTGAGTGTAGTCTGGCCCAGGAGTGTGAAGGTGAACGGAAAGGCTGGAGCAACGAACAGCCCTTGCTGTCTCTGCCAGGCCGGTTCCCCTCTCCACTGGGGTTCTCTGCCTCTAACCCTGTTGCAGGGGCTGAGTCACTGGCTTGCTGGTGCTCTTTCATGCCGTCCCTGGGAGGGGTGCGTCACTTGAGTGGGTTGAGTTACTGACGTGATCTTCCTGTCTGGGTTGGCGCCCCCCCCTTGGTTTGTGCTGTGGTGGAGACCTCTGTGGGCTATACTCGGCCTTGTCTCAGGATTGTAAGTTGGTGGTTGGGGATATCCCTCTAGTGGTGCGGGGGCTGTGCTTTGGCGGAGTGGGTGGGGTTATATCCTTCCTGTTTGGCCCTGTCCGGGGGTTTCTTCGGATGGGGCCACAGTGTCTCCGGACCGCTCCTGTCTCAGCCTCCAGTATTTATGCTGCAGTAGTTTATGTGTCGGGGGGCTGGGGTTAGTTGGTTATACCTGGAGTACTTCTCCTGTCTTATCCAGTGTCCTGTGTGAATTTAAGTATGCTCTCTCTAATTCTCTCGTTCTCTCTTTCTCTCTGAGAACCTGAGCCCTAGGACCATACGTCAGGACTACCGGGCATGATGACACCTTGCTGTCCCCAGTCCGCCTGGCCTTGCTGCTATTCCAGTTTCAACTGTTCTGCCTGCGGCTACGAAACCCCTACCTGTCCCAGACCTGCTGTTTTCAACTCTTAATGATCGGCTATGAAAAGCCAACTGAGAGACCTGAGCCCTAGGACCATACGTCGGGACTACCGGCCGTGGTGACTCCTTGCTGTCCCCAGTCCGCCTGGCCTTGCTGCTATTCCAGTTTCAACTGTTCTGCCTGCGGTTATGGAACCCCTACCTGTCCCAGACCTGCTGTTTTCAACTCTTAATGATCGGCTATGAAAAGCCAACTGAGATTTATTCCTGATTATTATTTGACCATGCTTGTCACTTATGAACATTTTTGAACATCTTGGCATGGTTCTGTTATAATCTCCACCCGGCACAGCCAGAAGAGGACTGGCCACCCCTCATAGCCT
>NW_028164603.1:327500-345000 GCF_964263955.1 Coregonus lavaretus
AGAAGACCAGGAAGGGGTCTTCATCAGCATCATGCAGACATGACCTCACTGTGAGCGTCCCTATGAATGGAACAGTCAGCATCATGCAGACATGCCCTCGCTGTGAGCGTCCCTATGAATGGAACAGTCAGCATCATGCAGACATGACCTCACTGTGAGCGTTCCTATGAATGGAACAGTCAGCATCATGCAGACATGACCTCGCTGTGAGCGTCCCTATGAATGGAACAGTCAGCATCATGCAGACATGCCCTCGCTGTGAGCGTCCCTATGAATGGAACAGTCAGCATCATGCAGACATGTCCTCGCTGTGAGCGTCCCTATGAATGGAACAGTCAGCATCATGCAGACATGCCCTCGCTGTGAGCGTCCCTATGAATGGAACAGTCAGCATCATGCAGACATGACCTCACTGTGAGCGTTCCTATGAATGGAACAGTCAGCATCATGCAGACATGACCTCGCTGTGAGCGTCCCTATGAATGGAACAGTCAGCATCATGCAGACATGCCCTCGCTGTGAGCGTCCCTATGAATGGAACAGTCAGCATCATGCAGACATGTCCTCGCTGTGAGCGTCCCTATGAATGGAACAGTCAGCATCATGCAGACATGCCCTCGCTGTGAGCGTCCCTATGAATGGAACAGTCAGCATCATGCAGACATGTCCTCGCTGTGAGCGTCCCTATGAATGGAACAGTCAGCATCATGCAGACATGACCTCACTGTGAGCGTCCCTATGAATGGAACAGTCAGTCACATGTTGGCAAGTATCCGGCCAGCAGCCTTCACCTGTCAGCGGCAACAGCTTTCACAGGCCATTCGTACAAATACAGAAGGTACCCCACTTCATTACTTTGATACATTTGATAACCCAATTGTGAAACATTATTTATGCAAACTTACATTATTTGTTGCTTATTTTCTACTTCTTAGATGCATATAATGTCCAGGGCATAACCTAGCCTGGGGCAACCAGCCTGATCACTGTGTTCACCATTCTATTTCACTTCACATTTTATGACATAGAAAGGTGAACGCAGCGATCCGGTTGGTTCCACCGTGCTAATAATAACCACCTTTGATAATGTAATCATTGCTCTGTGTGTCCCCTGTTGCTCAGTTGGTAGAGCATGGCGCTTGCAACGCCAGGGTTGTGGGTTCGTTTCCCACGCGGGGCCAGTATGAAAATGTATGCTCTGGATAAGAGTGTTGCTAAATGACTGCAATGTGTGTGACGGACCAGTATCTTTTCTGAGGGGCCAGGAGTTCCTCAATGGGGCTCTGACAAAGACCTTACCTCCAGCCTCAGTCGTTTGATGGTGAGACCATAATCGGGTAGGTTTTATTTGACCTGTTCAAACTTCAACATAGCACCTGTTTGTGTGTCAGATATCACCTATCCTAACTGCCATTGGTAATAGAACAGTGACTATGTGTGTATTTGTTCACAGAAACATGAATGGAGCCAGCAAGTCCACACTGACAGATGGGCTTGATACTGGTGTCTCTGAATGGACTTTGATTGTATGACTTAATTTGCCCTTTTCTGTTGACAACATGTCAGAGCGGCACAGATTATTGTTTAAAAAAAAAAGTATTTTACAGAAACGACATGTAATTTAATTGTAAAAATGTATTACTTTTTAATGTGTCATGAACACAACCAGTCAAGATGTTGTGGGGGCTGTTTTGTTAGACTTCAGTGCGGCTTTTGACATTATCGATCATATTCTGTTGATGGAAAAACGTATGTGTTATGGCTTTACACCCCCTGCTATATTGTGGATAAAGAGTTACCTGTCTAACAGAACACAGAGGGTGTTCTTTAATGGAAGCATCTCCAACATAATCCAGGTAGAAACAGGAATTCCCCAGGGCAGCTGTTTTGGCCCCTTGCTTTTTTCAATCTTTACTAATGACATGCCACTGGCTCTGAGTAAAGCCAGAGTGTCTATGCATGCTGATGACTCAACACTATACATGTCAGCTACTACAGTGAGTGAAATGACTGCAACACTTAACAAAGAGCTGCAGTTAGTTTCAGAATGGGTGGCAAGGAATAAGTTAGTCCTAAATATTTCAAAACTAAAAGCATTGTATTTGGGACAAATCATTCACTAAACCCTAAACCTCAATTAAATCTTGAAATAAATAATGTGGAAATTGAGCAAATTGAGGTGATTAAACTGCTTGGAGTAACCCTGGATTGTAACCTGTCATGGTCAAAACATATTGATACAACAGTAGCTAAGATGGGGAGAAGTCTGTCCATAATAAAGTGCTGCTCTACCTTCTTAACAGCACTATCAACAAGGCAGATCCTACAGGCCCTAGTTTTGTCGCACCTGGACTACTGTTCAGTCATGTGGTCAGGTGCCACAAAGAGAGACCTCGGAAAATTGCAATTGGCTCAGAACAGGGCAGCACGGCTGGCCCTTGGATGTACACAGAGCGCAAACATTAATAATATGCATGTAAATCTCTCATGGCTCAAAGTGGAGGAGAGATTGACTTCATCACTACTTGTATTTGTGAGAGGTATTGACATGTTGAATGCACCGAGCTGTCTGTTTGAACTACTGTCACACACCTCGGACACCCATACATACCCCACAAGACATGCCACCAGAGGTCTCTTCACAGTCCCCAAGTCCAGAACAGACTATGGGAGGCGCACAGTACTACTTAGAGCCATGACTACATGGAACTCTATTCCACATCAGGTAACTGATGCAAGCAGTAGAATCAGATTTAAAAAACAGATAAAAATACACCTTATGGAACAGCGGGGACTGGGAAGAGACACACACCGGCACAGACACACATACCCATGATAAGAAACCCACTCTACACACACATGGATGTTGTATTGTAAATATGTGATAGTGGAGTAGTGGCCTGAGGGAACACACTAAATGTATTGGGTAAAGTGTTATGGAATGCAATGTCATGTAATATTTTAAATTGTATACAACTGCCTTAATGTTGCTGGACCCCAGGAAGAGTAGCTGCTGCCTTGGCAGGAACTAATGGGGATCCATAATAAACCCCAGGAAGAGTAGCTGCTGCCTTGACAGGAACTAATGGGGATCCATAATAAACCCCAGGAAGAGTAGCTGCTGCCTTGGCAAGAACTAATGGGGATCCATAATAAACCCCAGGAAGAGTAGCTGCTGCATTGGCAGGAACTAATGGGGATCCATAATAAACCCCAGGAAGAGTAGCTGCTGCCTTGACAGGAACTGTCAACAACTACAGACCAGTATCCCTTCTTTCTTTTCTTTCCAAAACTATTGAGCGTGCCGTCTTTAGCCAACTCTCTTGCTATCTCTCTCAGAATGACCTTCTTGATCCAAACCAATCAGGTTTCAGGACTGGTCATTCAACTGAGACTGCTCTTCTCTGTGTCACGGAGACTCTCCGCACTGCTAAAGCTAACTCTCTCTCCTCTGCTCTTGTCCTTCTAGACCTGTCTGCTGCCTTTGATACTGTGAACCATCAGATCCTCCTCTCCACCCTCTCCGAGATGGGCATCTCCGGCGCGGCTCACTCCTGGATTGCGTCCTACCTGACCGGTCGCTCCTACCAAGTGGCGTGGCGGGAAGCTGTCTCCGCACCACGTGCTCTCACCACTGGTGTCCCCCAGGGATCGGTTCTGGGCCCTCTCCTTTTCTCCCTATACACCAAGTCACTTGGCTCTGTCATATCCTCACATGGTCTCTCCTATCATTGCTACGCTGACGATACACAACTAATCTTCTCCTTTCCCCCTTCTGATAACCAGGTGGCGAATCGCATCTCTGCATGTCTGGCAGACATATCAGTATGGATGACGGATCACCACCTCAAGCTGAACCCTGGCAAGACGGAGCTGCTCTTCCTCCCGGGGAAGGACTGCCCGTTCCATGATCTCGCCATCACGGTTGACAACTCCGCTGTGTCCTCCTCCCAGAGTGCGAAGAGCCTAGGCGTGACCCTGGACAACACCCTGTCGTTCTCCGCCAACATCAAGGCGGTGACCCGCTCCTGCAGGTTCATGCTCTACAACATTCGGAGAGTGCGACCCTGCCTTACACAGGAAGCGGCGCAGGTCCTGGTCCAGGCACTTGTCATCTCCCGTCTGGACTACTGCAACTCGCTGTTGGCTGGGCTCCCTGCCTGTGCCATTAAACCCCTACAACTCATCCAGAATGCCGCAGCCCGTCTGGTGTTCAACCTTCCCAAGTTCTCTCACGTCACCCCCCTCCTCCGCACACTCCACTGGCTTCCAGTTGAAGCTCGCATCCGCTACAAGACCATGGTGCTTGCCTATGGAGCAGTGAGGGGAACGGCACCTCTGTACCTTCAGGCTCTGATCAGTCCCTACACCCAAACGAGGACATTGCGTTCATCCACCTCTGGCCTGCTGGCTCCCCTTCCTCTGCGGAAGCACAGCTCCCGCTCAGCCCAGTCAAAACTGTTCGCTGCTCTGGCACCCCAATGGTGGAACAAGCTCCCTCACGACGCCAGGACAGCGGAGTCACTCACCACCTTCCGGAGACATTTGAAACCCTACCTCTTTAAGGAATACCTGGGATAGGATAAAGTATTCCTTCTAACCCCCCCCCCCCCCCCCCCAAATTGTAAAGTGGTTATCCCACTGGCTATAGGGTGAACGCACCAATTTGTGAGTCGCTCTGGCTAAGAGCGTCTGCTAAATGACGTTAATGTGCCCTTGAGCAAGGCACTTAACCCTAATTGCTCCTGTAAGTCGCTCTGGTTAAGAGCGTCTGCTAAATGACTAAAATGTAAATGTAATGTAAAATGAACTAATGGGGATCCATAATAAACCCCAGGAAGAGTAGCTGCTGCCTTGACAGGAACTAAATAAATACAAATACAAATACAAAATCTGATTGTCAAACAAATCACTTCATAGGCAGAGAGTGAGATTCAAGTTTGGGAAAGCTTACAATTTATCCTACCAGTTCTACAAATCTGCATGCCAGCTTTTATTTTCATTTACACATTTTCATGGAACAGTTACTTGGTTAATCATACAAATCTGAATTAAAATGATAAAAATACATAAAGCCGACAAACAAAAACAGTAGACAAAAATACTGATGAAAATTCCGGTTATTTGCATTCATCTACTCAGCCTCCCTTTCTATCTGTCTTGACTTGATCTATCGCAACATTGTATCAAATCAATCAACTGGTTCCAGCTTGAAGCTGTTGCTAGTGAACTTGCAACATTGTATCAACTACTAGCCTATTCCGGGCCCTCAGAGTTCCCCCCACCAGCAGTGGCGGCTCGCCCATTAGTGCATTAGGGGCGGCGCCCCACTTATGATAGGTCCACTTTTTTGAAATATATATCTTTTTTTAATTATATGTAATACAATTCATGGTTTATGTTTTAAATGCTCAGAAAAGTGTTGTAAATGTGTATATTTTCCTGTTTCTAAAATCTATTGTTCAAAACAAGCTGTTCAGTTACTTACTACTCTGCCTTTTAGTGACTGCAAGCAGCTGCAGCTCCGCCTCGGTGGCCGTAGGGGGCGCTCAAATGTGCATTCAGTCAGAACTTCTGTGTCTGCTCTAGTCTCCTCCTCCCAATGAGTCTCTAGTCTCCTCCTCCCAATGAGTCTCTAGTCTCCTCCTCCCAATGAGTCTCTAGTCTCCTCCTCCCAATGAGTCTCTAGTCTCCTCCTCCCAATGAGTCTCTAGTCTCCTCCTCCCAATGAGTCTCTAGTCTCCTCCTCCCAATGAGTCTCTAGTCTCCTCCTCCCAATGAGTCTCTAGTCTCCTCCTCCCAATGAGTCTCTAGTCTCCTCCTCCCAATGAGTCTCTAGTCTCCTCCTCCCAATGAGTCTCTAGTCTCCTCCTCCCAATGAGTCTCTAGTCTCCTCCTCCCAATGAGTCTCTAGTCTCCTCCTCCCAATGAGTCTCTAGTCTCCTCCTCCCAATGAGTCTCTAGTCTCCTCCTCCCAATGAGTCTCTAGTCTCCTCCTCCCAATGAGTCTCTAGTCTCCTCCTCCCAATGAGTCTCTAGTCTCCTCCTCCCAATGAGTCTCTAGTCTCCTCCTCCCAATGAGTCTCTAGTCTCCTCCTCCCAATGAGTCTTTAGTCTCCTCCTCCCAATGAGTCTCTTGCGCCAGAAGGCTTATTTCTGCACGTCACTAGATTTGCTCTATCAGGTACAGATGGAGCTAAAGCAAATTGTAATGAACTTGTAAATAAATAATCATAACAGTCATAGGAACCTGGGACCTGTTAAACCGGACAACTACCCTCTAACAAGAGTCGAACGACAGAGGGATACACTAGCTAGAATCTTCTCATCATGGATCTGGTAGGACAAAAAAACATGGCCAATTTTATTTGTTTATTTAATTTTTTTAGGGGGTAGATCAGCTTTAATATTGCAGATAGATTGTAACTTCCATCAATGTAATTGTCTGCATCACTTCCAATCCCCCATATGATTTTTTCTCTCACAAAAAAAATAATATATATATATATATACAGTGGGGAGAACAAGTATTTGATACACTGCCGATTTTGCAGGTTTACCTACTTACAAAGCATGTAGAGGTCTGTAATTTTTATCATAGGTACACTTCAACTATGAGAGACGGAATCTAAAACAAAAATCCAGAAAATCACATTGTATGATTTTTAAGTAATTAATTTGCATTTTATTGCATGACATAAGTATTTGATATATCAGAAAAGCATAACTTAATATTTGGTACAGAAACCTTTGTTTGCAATTACAGAGATCATACGTTTCCTGTAGGTCTTGACCAGGATTTTGGCCCACTCCTCCATACAGACCTTCTCCAGATCCTTCAGGTTTCGGGGCTGTCGCTGGGCAATAACGGACTTTCAGCTCCCTCCAAAGATGTTCTATTGGGTTCAGGTCTGGAGACTGGCTAGGCCACTCCAGGACCTTGAGATGCTTCTTACGGAGCCACTCCTTAGTTGCCCTGGCTGTGTGTTTCGGGTCGTTGTCATGCTGGAAGACCCAGCCATGACCCATCTTCAATGCTCTTACTGAGGAAGGAGGTTGTTGGCCAAGATCTCGCGATACATGGCCCCATCCATCCTCCCCTCAATACGGCGCAGTCGTCCTGTCCCCTTTGCAGAAAAGCATCCCCAAAGAATGACGTTTTCACCTCCATGCTTCACGGTTGGGATGGGGTTCTTGGGGTTGTACTCATCCTTCTTCTTCCTCCAAACACGGTGAGTGGAGTTTAGACCAAAAAGTTATATTTTTGTCTTATCAGACCACATGACCTTCTCCCATTCCTCCTCTGGATCATCCAGAAGGTCATTGGCAAACTTCAGACGGGCCTGGACATGCGCTGGCTTGAGTAGGGGGACCTTGCGTGTGCTGCAGGATTTTAATCCTTGAAGGCGTAGTGTGTTACTAATGGTTTTCTTTGAGACTGTGGTCCCAGCTCTCTTCAGGTCATTGACCAGGTCCTGCCGTGTAGTTCTGGGCTGATCCCTCACCTACCTCATGATCATTGATGCCCCACGAGGTGAGATCTTGCATGGAGCCCCAGACCGAGGGTGATTGACCGTCATCTTGAACTTCTTCCATTTTCTAATAATTGCGCCAACAGTTGTTGCCTTCTCACCAAGCTGCTTGCCTATTGTCCTGTAGCCCATCCCAGCCTTGTGCAGGTCTACAATTTTATCCCTGATGTCCTTACACAGCTCTCTGGTCTTGGCCATTGTGGAGAGGTTGGAGTCTGATTGAGTGTGTGGACAGGTGTCTTTTATACAGGTAACGAGCTCAAACAGGTGCAGTTAATACAGGTAATGAGTGGAGAACAGGAGGGCTTCTTAAAGAAAAACTAACAGGTCTGTGAGAGCTGGAATTCTTACTGGTTGGTAGGTGATCAAATACTTATGTCATGCAATAAAATGCAAATTAATTACTTAAAAATCATACAATGTGATTTTCTGGATTTTTGTTTTAGATTCCGTCTCTCACAGTTGAAGTGTACCTATGATAAAAATTACAGACCTCTACATGCTTTGTAAGTGGGAAAACCTGCAAAATCGGCAGTGTATCAAATATTTGTTCTCCCCACTGTATATATACAGTGGGGGAAAAAGTATTTAGTCAGCCACCAATTGTGCAAGTTCTCCCACTTAAAAAGATGAGAGAGGCCTGTAATTTTCATCATAGGTACACGTCAACTATGACAGACAAATTGAGAATTTTTTCTCTCCAGAAAATCACATTGTAGGATTTTTTATGAATTTATTTGCAAATTATGGTGGAAAATAAGTATTTGGTCACCTACAAACAAGCAAGATTTCTGGCTCTCACAGACCTGTAACTTCTTCTTTAAGAGGCTTCTCTGTCCTCCACTCGTTACCTGTATTAATGGCACCTGTTTGAACTTGTTATCAGTATAAAAGACACCTGTCCACAACCTCAAACAGTCACACTCCAAACTCCACTATGGCCAAGACCAAAGAGCTGTCAAAGGACACCAGAAACAAAATTGTAGACCTGCACTAGGCTGGGAAGACTGAATCTGCAATAGGTAAGCAGCTTGGTTTGAAGAAATCAACTGTGGGAGCAATTATTAGGAAATGGACCAAAATAACAAAGCCTACCATCAGTAACACACTACGCCGCCAGGGACTCAAATCCTGCAGTGCCAGACGTGTCCCCCTGCTTAAGCCAGTACATGTCCAGGCCCGTCTGAAGTTTGCTAGAGTGCATTTGGATGATCCAGAAGAGGATTGGGAGAATGTCATATGGTCAGATGAAACCAAAATAGAACTTTTTGGTAAAAACTCAACTCGTCGTGTTCGGAGGACAAAGAATGCTGAGTTGCATCCAAAGAACACCATACCTACTGTGAAGCATGGGAGTGGAAACATCATGCTTTGGGGCTGTTTTTCTGCAAAGGGACCAGGATGACTGATCCGTGTAAAGGAAAGAATGAATGGGGCCATGTATCGTGACATTTTGAGTGAAAACCTCCTTCCATCAGCAAGGGCATTGAAGATGAAACGTGGCTGGGTCTTTCAGCATGACAATGATCCCAAACACACCGCCCGGGCAACGAAGAAGTGGCTTCGTAAGAAGCATTTCAAGGTCCTGGAGTGGCCTATCCAATCTCCAGATCTCAACCCCATAGAAAATCTTTGGAGGGAGTTGAAAGTCCATGTTGCCCAGCGACAGCCCCAAAACATCACTGCTCTAGAGGAGATCTGCATGGAGGAATGGGCCAAAATACCAGCAACAGTGTGTGACAACCTTGTGAGACTTACAGAAAACGTTTGACCTGTGTCATTGCCAACAAAGGGTATATAACAAAGTATTGAGAAACTTTTGTAGGTGACCAAATATTTATTTTCCAACATAATTTGCAAATAAATTCATTAAAAATCCTACAATGTGATTTTCTGGATTTCTTTTCTCAATTTGTCTGTCATAGTTGACGTGTACCTATGATGAAAATTACAGGCCTCTCTCATCTTTTTAAGTGGGGGAACTTGCACAATTGGTGGCTGACTAAATACTTTTTTTCCCCACTGTATCTCTTAACACCATCCATATTGGATTTCCATTTGCCATATATTTTTCAACTGTACTGTGATGTTTTCCAGAAGTTCTGAACCCTTCTATTCTCATTGTTTCTACAGATTGTAAATTGAAAATAAACATTTTTGCGAAAAGTATTACTTTATTATTGATCGATTGACAATGACTTTTCAGATCACCCAGTTGTGCTATCTGCAGGGTTAGCTCCAGGTAAATATTGCAATCCTTCAGCCATTCCTGGACCTGTGTCCAAAAACAAGCTACAAATGGACAGTACCAAAACAAATTATCTAATGATTCTGTCTCTTCGCAGCAAAATCTGCAGAGCTCAGAAGATTTTATCCCCCATATAAATAACATTCTAATGATATCATTTACGAAGATTATACCTTTTTTTTATTTTTTATTTCAAATAATAATGTTTTTTTAATCAATTAGTATATTTGAGTTTAACCACAATATTTGTTGCATTATTAGTTCTGTCATTTCTGGAGGATTAAATTGAAATTGCAACCAACTTTCTATGGCTTGTTTTAGAAATAGTGATATTTGGGAGATTATTTCCTTTTCAAATAACTGAAAGTGAGAGGTTGTAATCTGAATAAAGGGAAAAAGGCCATTCTTGAACATTGGGTGAGACAATCTTACTAATTCGCTAGAGAGCTTTTAGTGATAGGTCTAATGCTTTAATATTTAATAATTTCTGTCCTCCGAATTCATATTCATTATATAAATAGGCCCGTTTAATTTTGTCTGGCTTGCCGTTCCAAATAAATTTGAATCTTTTTTTATCATATAATTTTAAAAACTGTTCGCTAGGCGTAGGCAAGACCATAAGCAAATAGGTAAACTGGGATAATACTAAAGAGTTAATCAGGGGATTTTTCTACAAATTGACAGCTAGCTAGCTTACCTACAATAATTACATACAATAATGCCTACCATTCAGCTGTTTTTCTAACCTCATTGTCTGAAGCGTTAACGTTAGGTAGTAAGTAGCTACTGTGCTCGAAATGTAGCTAGCTTGTTGCTACCTGGATAGCTAACTAAACAATAGCTGGAACAACCTAGCGAACAGACGCGAACCGGCTGAGTCGATTCAGTGGCTAGCTTTGCACTTGGCTAGCTAACAGTAGCTGCTAAGTTATAACCTACATTTGTGTTTTGTTTTTACATACTGGTAGCCAGAGTCGTTCAAGGGAATTCGGGACATGGGTGACTAGTTAACGTTAGCTTGTGTGTTCGTGCCGTGGGAGGAGGGTTTTTTCCTTGGCAGAAAGCAATGGCTAGCTAGTATGCTAACTATTCTAGCTAACTAACTGGCTGAATAAGTTGACGACGGACTCGCTCAAGCTGTCGGGACTAACCCACAACATTAGACACGGACACGAATGATCTGCTTGGCGTGTTGACACACTAGTGGTTTGTTGTAACCGAGTATTGGTGCTAAACCGTGTTGTTGGAGGCTGGCATGCTAGTTGGCTGTGGCGTCAAAGGATTCGGTGCCTGGATGGTTTTCACGGAAGAATACTGTACCAAGTTAGCTAGCTGAATAAACTAAGTTAGTCTATTCCTAGAAAACATTGAACCGCTGTAGTTTACAACAATTATAGATTCTGAGGTGGAAGTTGGGAGAGTTATATTTGGGTGTTTCAGTGAAACGTAAGTGAGGGAGGCTCCGCTCTCTCGCTTTGCCAGATGTTTAGTTCATTTCATTCCGATCTCCTTTGCATTATTGTAGCCTTTTTCTGTAGCCTGTCAACTATGCGTCTGTCTATCCCTGTTCTCTCCTCTCCGCACAGGCTATACAAACGCCTCACACCGCGTGGCTGCTGCCTCTCTAACCTGGTGGTCCCTGCACGCAGGACCCACGTGGAGTTCCAGGTCTCCGGCAGCCTCTGGAACTGCCGTTCTGCTGCCAACAAGGCAGAGTTCATCTCAGCCTATGCTACCCTCCAGTCCCTCGACTCTTGGCGCTGAAGGCAACATGGATTTCCACAGAAAACACTGCTACTCCTACTGCTCTCTCCTCGTCTGACCATGTGTTCTCGCATACCCAGAGAGCATCTGGTCAGCGGGGTGGTGGCACAGGAATCCTTATCTCTCCCAAGTGGACATTCTCTCTTTTTCCCCTGACCCATCTGTCTATCTCCTCATTTGAATTCCATGCTGTCACAGTCACTAGCCCATTCAAGCTTAACATCCTTATCATTTATCGCCTTCAGGTTCCCTTGGAGAGTTCATCAATGAGCTTGACGCCTTGATAAGTTCCTTTCCTGATGATGGCTCACCCCTCACAGTTCTGGGTGACTTTAACCTCCCTACGTCTACCTTTGACTCATTTCTCTCTGCCTCCTTCTTTCCACTCCTCTCCTCTTTTGACCTCACCCTCTCACAGTCCCCCCCTACTCACAAGGCAGGCAATACGCTTGACCTTATCTTTACTAGATGCTGTTCTTCTACTAATCTCACTGCAACTCCCCTCCATGTCTCCGACCACTACTTGGTATCCTTTTCTCTCTCGCTCTCCTCCCACACTACTCACTCTGCCCCTACTCAGATGGTAATGCGCCGTCGCAACCTTCGCTCTCTCTCTCCCGCTACTCTCTCCTCTTCCATTCTATCATCTCTTCCCTCTGGCCAATCCTTCTCCCTCCAATCTCCTGATTCTGCCTCCTCAACCCTCCTCTCCTCCCTTTCTGCATCCTTTGACTCTCTATGTCCCCTATCCTCCCGGCCGGCTCGGTCCTCCCCTCCTGCTCCGTGGCTTGACGACTCATTGCGATCTCACAGAACAGGGCTCCGGGCAGCCGAGAGGAAATGGAGGAAAACTAGACTGCCTGCGGACCTGGCATCTTTTCACTCCCTCCTCTCTACATTTCTTCCTCTGTTTCTGCTGCTAAAGCCACTTTCTACCACTCTAAATTTCAAGCCTCTGCCTCTAACCCTAGGAAGCTCTTTGCCACCTTCTCATCCCTGCTGAATCCTCCTCCCCCTCCCCTCCCCTCCTCCCTCTCTGTGGATGACTTCGTCAACCATTTTGAAAAGAAGGTTGACGACATCCGATCCTCGTTTGTTAAGTCAAATGACACTGCTGGTCCTGCTCACACTGCCCTACCCTATGCTTTGACTTCTTTCTCCCCTCTCTCTCCAGATGAAATACCCCAGAATGACCCAATACCCCAGAATGACAAAGCGAAAACAGGTTTGTAGACATATTTACAAATATATTACAAATAAAAAACAGAAATATCTTATTTACATAAGTATTCAGACCGTTTGCGATGAGACTCGAAACTGAGCTCAGGTGCGTCCTGTTTCCATTGATCATCCTTGAGATGTTTCTAGAACTTCATCGGAGTCCACCTGTGGTAAATTCAATTGATTGGACATGATTTGGAAAGGCACACACATGTCTATATAAGATCCCACAGTTGACAGTGTATGTCAGAGCCATAAAGCCATGAAGTCGAAGGAATTGTTCGTAGTGCTCCGAGACAGAATTGTGTCGAGGCACAGATCTGGGGAAGGGTACCAAAAAATTTCTGCAGCATTGAAGGTCCCCAAGAACACAGTGGCCTCCATCATTCTTAAATGGAAGAAGTTTGGAACCACCGGCCAAACTGAGCAATCGGGGGAGAAGGCCCTTGGTCAGGGAGATGACCAAGAACCTGATGGTCACTCTGACAGAGCTCCAGAGTTCCTCTGTGGAGATGGGAGAACCTTCCAGAAGGACAACCATCTCTGCAGCACTCCACCAATCAAGCTTTATGGCAGAGTGGCCAGACGGAAGCCACTCTTCAGTAAAAGGCACATGACAGCCAACTTGCCAAAAGGCACCTAAAGGACTCTCAGACCATGAGAAACACGATTCTCTGTGTAACAGGGTCGGTTATGTTTCCACTTGCCACGATATACATCTGTTACATCTGGTCTGATGAAACCAAGATTGAACTCTTTGGCCTGAACGCCAAGCATCACGTCTGGAGGAAACCTGGCACCATCCCTATGGTGAAGCATGGCGGTGGCAGCATCATGCTGTGGGGATGTTTTTCAGCAGCAGGGACTGGGAGACTAGTCAGGATCGAGGCAAAGATGAACGGAGCAAAGTACAGAGATCCTTGATGAAAACCTACTCCAGAGCGCTCAGGACCTCAGACTGGGGACGAAGGTTCACCTTCCAACAGGACAATGACCCTAAGCAAACAGCCAAGACAGCGCAGAAGTGGCTTCGGGACAAGTCTCTGAATGTCCTTGAGTGGCCCAGCCAGAGCCCCGATCTAACATCTCTGGAGAGACCTGAAAATAGCTGTGCAATAATACTCCCCATCCAACCTGACAGAGCTTGAGAGGATCTTACATTTTACATTTTAGTCATTTAGCAGACGCTCTTATCCAGAGCGACTTACAGTTAGTGAGTGCATACATTATTTTATTTTTCATACTGGCCCCCCGTGGGAATCGAACCCACAACCCTGGCGTTGCAAACGCCATGCTCTACCAACTGAGCTTCATCCCTGCCGGCCATTCTCTCCCCTACACTGGACGACGCTGGGCCAATTGTGTGCCGCCCCATGGGTCTCCTGGTCGCGGCCGGCTACGACAGAGCCTGGATTCGAACCAGGATCTCTAGTGGCACAGCTAGCACCGCAATGCAGTGCCTTAGACCACTGCGCCACTTGGTAGGCCCTTCAGAGAAGAATGGAAGGAACTCGCCAAATACAGGTGTGCCAAGCTTGTAGCGTCATACCCAAAAAGACTCGATGCTGTAATCGCTGCCAAAGGTGCTTCAACAAAGTACTGAGTAAAGGGTCTGAACACTTATGTAAATGTGATAGTTCAGTTTTTATACATTTGCTGTTTTTGTCGTTATGTGTGTAGATTGGTGAGGAAGAACAACAGTTTAATCAATTTTGGAATAAAGCCGTAACGTAACAAAATGTGGAAAAAGTCAGCGGTCTGAATACTTTCCGAATGCACTGTATGGTAGGCTAATCTTTGGTATTTTGTAATCATTTACAGTATTTATAGTCAAGGGGTGTTGTGCATATTATTTCAGCCCGCAGAGGGAGCCTCTCGCTCTAGTGGTTCCTTTATGCGCTCTCTTCAGTGGCTCTCGCGCTAGCCTGCCTAGGCAACTGAAAATTGAAGAGAGAATCGCCAGATAAATTAAATATTTTAAACGTCATCATCAAGGTGAGCAAGTTATAAAGCATGGGATATGAAACACCAAGTTAATTATATAATTATTGTAATTTTTTTATGATGTTTTGATAGTTTCATTTATTTATAACAGGCAATTAGCATAGAAGCTAACGTTGGCTAAAGTTAGCTCCAGTTAAGCTAGCCTGTTGTCATGCCGACAGGACCAATGAACATTCACATAGAACGTAAACAAAGGGGAACATTGTAACTAACTGTTTTTAGGGATATGTTGAGAATTACATGATGAAAATGTATCTATGAGATAAGATGATAATTAATACCTTTTTTACAAAAAATTTTTTTTAGTATATTGGCTATTTAGAATTGTATACGAGTAGCCAAGTCAGTTGAATGAGTGAGAGCCAACAAAAAAGTGTATTGAAGAGAGAAGCACCAACTAAACAAACTATTTTAAATCTTCAAGGTTTCAGACTCCCTTCATTCTTCTCACCATAACCTATCCAGGTCCCAGGGTTGAAGAGGGTTCACTACTAGACCATGTGTGTTGTGGTTTTTCACTGAGTTAAAGAGGTTGAAGAGGGTACTAGGCCTATGAGTTTGGACAGACAGCTGTGTTTGCGCAAGTGTTCAGGTATTTTATGATGTTTATCTCATGATATATGGGATCATCAGATTATGATATTTTACCCTTTCACTCCGAGGCTGATTATCAGGAGTGTTGGAAAGATTTTAAGAACTGTGAGGAACTATTAGGCTGTCATTCACAATGGATGTAAAAAAATAAAAAAATAAAAAAGACTTCATTGACTGTGTGAGGTGAAGACAAAATGGTGGACGTGGTGAGTTAAGACAATCAGAAATCGAACATCCCCAAATGGGCAACATTTGGCCGCAGTATGTGGACACCTGCTCTTTGAACATCTCATTCCAAAATCATGGGCATTAATATGGAGTTGGTCCCCCCTTTGCTGCTATAACAGCCTCCACTCTTCTGGGAAGGCTTTCCACTAGATGTTGGAACATTGCTGCGGGGACTTGCTTCCATTCAGCCACAAGAGCATTAGTGAGGTCGGGCACTGATGTTGGGCGATTAAGCCTGGCTCGCAGTTGGCGTTCCAATTCATCCAAAAGGTGTTTAATGGGGTTGAGGTCAGGGCTCTGTGCAGGCCATTCAAGTTGAACTAAGGGGCCTAGCCCAAACCATGAAAAACAGCCCCAGACCATTATTCCTCCTCCACCAAATGTTACAGTTGGCACTATGCATTTGGGCAGGTAGAGTTCTCCTGGCAACCGCCAAACCCAGATTAGTCCGTCAGACTGCCAGATGGTGAAGCGTGATTCATCAATCCACAGAACGCGTTTCCACTGCTCCAGAGTCCCATGGTGGTGAGCTTTACACCACTCCAGCCGATGCTTGGCATTGCGCATGGTGATCTTAAGCTTGTGTGCGGCTGCTCGGCCATGGAACCCATTTAATGAAGCTCCCGACGAACAGTTATTGTGCTGACGTTGCCTCCAGAGGCAGTTTGGAACTCGGTAGTGAGTGTTGCAACTGAGGAAAGACGATTTTTACGTGCTACGCGCTTCAGCACTCGTGTTCCCGTTCTGTGAGCTTGTGTGGCCTACCATTTCGCGGCTGAGCCGTTGTTGCTCCTAGACGTTGCCACTTCACAATAACAGAACTTACAGTTGACCGGGGCAGCTCTAGCAGGGCGAACTGAGTTGTTGGAAAGGTGACATCCTATGACGGTGCCACATTGAAAATCACTGAGCTCTTCAGTAAGGTCATTCTACTGCCAATGTTTGTTTGTCTATGGAGATTGCATGGCTGTGTGCTCGATTATATACATCTGTCAGCAACGGGTGTGACTGAAATAGCCAAATCCACTAATTTTAAGGGGTGTCCAGATACTTTTGTATATATAGTGTACTTCTATGTGTGCTAAGGCGAGTGCACCCCCTCAACATTAACAGGACAGAGAAACCAAAACTTGCAGGTTGTGAGCTCTGCAAACAACGTTTCCACACTCCGAGAATGAGTACGGTAAATTACTGTAATTAATACATGCAGTAACAGAAATTAATGTAACCAAATGACTTGAATGGTTGAACGGGACATTTCCTACTGGTGACGTGTGTAATGGGGAACTGATACAAATAAACTATCAAAGGGCAAACAATTCAAGGAAATTATAATTAGGACTGAAAAATATAAAAACACAACATGTAAAGTGTTGTTTCATGTGCTGAAATAAAATATCCCAGAAATGTTCCATACGCACAAAAAGCTTATTTCTTCAAAATGTTGTGCACAAATTTGTTTACATCCCTGTTAGTGAGCATTTCTCAAGATAATCCATCCACCTGACAGGTGTGGCATATCAAAAAGCTGATTAAACAGCATTATATCATTACACAGGTGCACCTTGTGCTGGGGACAATAAAAGGCCACTCTAAAATGTGCAGTTTTATCACAATACAATGCCACAGATGTCTCAAGTTTTGAGGGAGCGTGCAATTGGCATGCTGACAGCAGGAATTTCCCTCAGAGCTGTTGACAGATAATTGAATATTAATTTCTTTACCATAAGCCGCCTCCAACTTTGTTTTAGAGAATTCAGCAGTACGTCCAACTGGCCTCACAACCGCAGACCACATGTATGGTATAGTGTGGGAGAGCGGTTTGCTGATGTCAACGTTATGAACAGACTGCCCCATGGTGGCGGTGGGGTTAAGCTGAAAATGTCCCAGTTCTTCAATGGCCTGCATA